>NC_056741.1:789028211-789045711 GCF_019279795.1 Protopterus annectens | reverse complement strand
TGTCCTGGAAGAATGTGGTCCTTGAAGGCTGTCAGAGCATTCTGTACAGCTAACATTTCTTTTTCATTGATATGCAGGTGCGTTTGACTTGGGTTCCATTTGCCCTGAATGCACTTCCCTGCCAAGTGAGCCCCCCATGCATAGTCTGATGTGTCTGTTAGGGTTTGGGTGGCAGGGGGTAGAGTGAATGGCAGTCGCTTGTTTTGGTGGCAGGCCTCTGCCCATCAAAGGAACTCTATCTGTAGGCAAGGTATGATAGGAAACATTGCTTCTAGATCCTGAGAATGTTGACACCATAGGCTTTTTAGATACCACTGTAGTTTCCTCATATGCAGTCTTGTATATAGAATTAGCAGAATGCAGGAGGCCATGAATCCCAAGGCTTGCAGTATTTGTCTTGCAGATAGCAGGGTCTTTATGGCCATTAGTTTGAAGTAGGCTGTCAAATGAACTTGTTTCTCTGGCGTGAGGAAAGCCATCTGGGAAGTTGTGTTCAAGCTTGCTCCCAGGAATACAATTTGTTGACGGTACAAGTTGTGATTTCTTTTCGTTTATGGTGTACCTCAGAGAAGTTAGCACTTTTTTTTACACATGCCAGATGATTCAATAGTATGTCCTGGCTTTCTGCCTGAATTAGACAATCGTCCAGGTATGGGTATATTTGAATATTTCTTTGCCTGCAAAAAGCAATGACTGAAGCTAGGCACTTTGGGAATACCCTGGGCGCAGTAGATAAGCCAAAGGTCAGTGCAGAGAATGGATAGTGCATGAAGCCTGTTTTGAAGCGTAGGTATCTTCTGCAAAATTCCCTGATGGGGATGTGCATGTAGGCTTCCTTTAATTCCAGTGTTGCCAACCACGCATCCTTGCCTACCATAGGAAGCAACTGGTGAAGAGTTAGCATCTTGAATTTTGGGATCACCAACAAGGTGTTTAGGATAGACAGATCCAGGAATTGTCTTTTCTGGGCACCAGGAAAAGACTTGAGTAGAAACCTTGTCCCCTTTCCTCTTCTGGGACAGTTTGAATAACCCTTATACTTAAGAGAGAGAGAACTTGCTTTTGAGCCTCTGCCCACTGACTTGGGGGTAGATCTGGCCAACCGTTTGGGTTGGTAAAGTCTGGAAGTGGAATCTGTATCCTTGGAAAACTATATTTAAAACCCATTTGTCCTGGGTAATGAGTTTCCAGTTTTTTGCCTGCAGAGCAATCTTTCCCCCTAAAGGAGCAGTCAGTTGAGAAGGGCTTGGAAGTTTTAAAGTTAAGTCATTGAGACAGTTTACCATAGGGGGGGGGTCTTACTACTTCCTGCTTTGAAAGTGGGAGCCCCCCACTGCTTAGAACTGTGCATACCTTGGGACTGAAGCCTGTGTGTTTTGCTGGTTCTGGGTTTGGACTGAGAAGATTCTTAGAGGACCAATGCCTACTAAATCTTGGAGGCTGTACTTGCAGGAAATCTTTAACAGTTTGCATAGATTTAGCTTTTTCCTCCATCTTTTTAAGTACTTCTGCTCTGTTGCCAAACAGGCGGTCCTGGTTTAAGGGAGCATCCAGCAATTTAGCTTTAACATGATCTGGCAAAGATTGCTCCTTAAGCCAAGCATGCCGAATAAGTACAGACCCAGTGACAGCAGCCCAGCAAGATGCCTCTAGTGAATCAAAACTACATTGCAAAGGATGTTTTCTAACCTGTTCAGCAGAAAGCATTAAATCTTTTAAATCTTTATTTTCAGAACAGTCATGAATCAACATCGGTTTCTGTTTAAGCAATCCACTAATATGCTGCTGATACTTTAACATATGAAACTGGCAGTTTAAGGCCCTAATGGCCAAGGTTACAGAAGTGTATACCTTCTTACCCCATCTATCCAGTGCCCTGGAATCTCTATCAGAGGGGGTAGGATTTTTGCCAGTAGCAGCCTTAATGCCCTTGGGTCCCTGTGAAATGGTCTCAGTATCCGCAGTAGGATTTTTAAAGAGGAACTTGTGAGAGTCAGGAACCCTGTAATATCTATCTGGTTTTCTGGGAGCAGGAGGTAAGGAGTCAGGGGCCATGCTAGATTCCAAAAAGGCATCATCAACAATGTCCAGTACAGGGGGGATAAGCTAAAGGCCTATGTTGGGGCAAGAGAAAGAAATCCCTAAGCCTCTTTTTAGAATCAAAGTAATCCTGGCTTTCCCAACGAAAATGCTCCGTAAGAGTATGCAAGGTTTCACCAAAAGAGAAATCCTCTGGAGGGGAAGCAGATGGAATAGAGTCCTCTGCATCAGAATTCTCATAGGTAGTTAAGGGTAAATCCTGGTCATCAGAGGAAACAGAAATTTCAGAATCCTGATCAGAAGAATCATAAGCAAATTCAGTCCTAGATCTCTTAGAGGGGGAAGGTTGGCTTCCCCTTATTAAAGTAATAAGGTCTTCAGCCATTCTTACCATTTGTATTTTAGGCACAGAGGCCTGACCATGCGGTCTAGGCGTCGGTTTTCTAGGCATGGATCGAGTTTTAGGCCTTGAAGAAGAAGATGGCATCGGTTTAATATGCAAGTCAGTAGGCCTGAATGCACCCTCAGAAGCCGGTGCCTGCACAGCGGCTTCGGACCCATCCAAGGTAGATACATCCGCAGGCTCCACAGTTGAAGCATCTTGCGGCATACCGGACTCTGAATGGGTCTCAGTAGAGGCCTGCGAATCTGAAGTAGCAGGTATCAGGGGCTGCGAAAGCACCTCACTGAGCACCGGTGAACTGGCGACTAGCTTAGGAGAAACATTGTCGGCAGCTTTGGACCTCGGTGGTCTGTCTCTGTCTTTACCTTTGCGTTTTTTCAGAATGCTGGTAGTCGTGTGGCTTACCAAAGCCATATCTGGGTAATTGAACAGAGTACCAAAATATTTAGAAGCGTAAATATAACAACAACGAATAGTTCGTTGTTTAAATAAGGCACAAAAGTGACAGTGAGGTACGTCGTGGTCAGGGCCTAGGCAAGGAATACAGTACGAATGAAAATCTTTATGAGGTATTTGCTTTCCACAAGAAATACAATTATTGACTTTTACTGACATCGGTTTACAGCAAGAAAAAGTTTCCCCAACAGGGTACTTAGCTTAGTTGAAGACTTCGGTTCTGAAACTTAAAAATAAATTTTTCAGGAGTCGACCGACCGGCACTTGCAAAGTGCTTCTGCTTTGGGCACAGCATGGCAAGAAAGACTGATGTAATGGCATCGGCTGCATGCTTTATACTCCTGACTACCTGACGTCATGGAAGATGAGACAGCAACCGAAGCAGGACCCAAGACTTTGATAATCAGGCTGACTGAGGGCTACTGCAAGCAGATAACCCAAATGTGATGACTGCAACAGTGAAACACGAAGAACATCCATTTATTTTATTTTATTTTATTTTACATTTGACGACCAGGAAAGTCCAACTGGACACAGGTCCATTTTCAGCGGAGGTCTGGGGAGAAAAGCTCCACATATAAAACATAAACAAAAACAGTAGTACATTCCCATACAATCATATTGGAACATATTTAACATTTTTACATAGGTGAAGTATAACAAAAAAACCTTCTGAATAACATTGTTTGGAAAAATAAGTAATTTAATAACCTTGTTTGTTAAGAATGAAGTAGTTAATTGATAAGTGGTGAAGGTTCTGCAGAATCATAGCAGTACTGAAAGGAAAGTGAGTTAATCTGGGGGGGGGGGGGTCACAAGGGCACAGCCAATCGGTAGAGTAGTGGGTGTTAAGTAGTTTCGTGACTAGTGAGACAGAGCTGGTAGAAGTTATGTGCTTTGGTAGTGAGTTCCAAAATTTAGCTATTGTACAAGCAAAGACAGCTTTGCCTGCTTCATTCTTGTGTTTGATGACAGTTATGAGATTCTGGTCTGTAGATCGTAAGGTACGGGTGGTGGTATAGGGCTGTATTGGCACCTGTAGCGCTGGAGTTTTGTCAGGGTGGTAGTACAGTTTATGGGCTATGAAGAGTTGTGTAATTAGTAGTAGTTGGGGCAACTCAAGCCAGTTGAGCTGTTTGAGACAGAGACAGTGATGGGATCTATATGAGGCGCCAGTGGCAAACTTAGCAATCTTGTTATAGCAAGATGCTATTTTGTTTTATTCACTTTGGCGAAGATTAGTCAGGACTGGCGAGGCATACAGTAGGGTGGATAACAGGTGAGCTCTTGCAACAGCGGCTTTGGTACAGCTGGTCATGAAGTACAGAAGACCTAGTTTTTTGTTCACTTTTTTGATTGTTTGTGCTATGTGTATGTCAAATTTGAGATTGTTGTCAATTACTACTTCTAGGAGTTTGGTGTATGTTGTTGGGGTGATAGTGGTGCTGTCCCTAGATTTTATGGTGAAGTCAACATTTGGTGGAGAGGATCTACCAGGACTGAAGAGAATAAGTTTTGTTTCATTAGGGTTTAGTAGAAGTTTAATGCTAGAAAACCATGTTTCAGCCAAAGTAAAGTTATCCTGTGTTATCGTTTGAAGTTTGCTTAAGGTTGGGGCGGCACATATGATGGTGGTGTCGTCTGCATATTGCACTATAGAGGCAGAGGGAGAGGAAGCTGCTATCTGATTTGTATACAAAGAGAAAAATAGAGGCCCAAGTATTGACCCTTGTGGAACTCCTACAGTTACAGGTAGAAGGGGGGATAGTTGGTCCTGCCAAAGCACTGCTTGTTGTCGGCCAGATAGATAGCTACTGAACCATGATATGGTTACGGAGTTTATGTTGAAGGTAGACAGA
This sequence comes from Protopterus annectens, assembly GCF_019279795.1. NCBI lineage: Eukaryota > Metazoa > Chordata > Ceratodontiformes > Protopteridae > Protopterus > Protopterus annectens. The sequence goes on along the minus strand of NC_056741.1, from coordinate 789,040,953 downwards.
GTTTTGAGAAGTATGTTGTGGTTTAGATAAGTCTAAGAATACAGAAGATACAAAAAGGCCTTTGTTTCTGTGGGAATTGACTATATTGGTATAAGACAGTAGGGCTGTTGTAGTACTATGGAAAGACCAAAAACCGGGTTGGGATGTTGATATAAGGCTATTTTTAGGAGGTATTGCATTAGCTGGGAATGTACTACCCTTTCTAAAATTTTTGATAAAGGTGATAAAATTGCAATTGGGCGGTAGTTGGTCAGTTCAAGGGAGATGCCACCTTTGTGGAGTGGAATAATATGAGATATTTTCCACAGGTTACGTACTTTACATTCAGATATGGATCAGTTTATGAGGACAGATACAGGGTAGGATATGGTTTCAGCTGACAGTTGAAGGAAATCAACTGGGAGTTTGTCAGCAGATAGTGTGGTAGGTTTTATTTTTTTGAGGAGTTTAGTAATAAGTTGAGTGGGTGCTGGAGACAAGGAGAAGCTAGATGGAGCTTGTTTTTTAGAAGGGGTAGTGGGGGTTAGAGAAATGATGGGGTTGGTGGTGCCACTTAGGGTATTAGAGAGAGCTTGTACTGTTTCAGTAAAGAATTTATTCAATTGTGTTGGGGTATCCTCATTATTGGGTGGTAATATAGGTGTGGGAGTGATGGTTTTACCTGGGTGCAGTAATTTATTTATAGAGGCCCAGAATTTTGGAGGGTTATTAGTGTGTCTTTCTTGTAAAGTATTGTAGTATTTGGCTTTATCAAGTTTAATGAGTTGTTTGGTCTTATTACGGAGTGCAGAGTAGTTTTGTTTTGAGGTAGTGGTTCTCAGTTGATGATATTGAGCCCAGGCTCTGTCTCTATCTTTCATTAATGCTTTAGTCTCTTTTGTTAACAAGGGGGCATAATTTGTTTTAAGTCTGACAGTTCGGGCTGGTGCATAATGGCTCAGGACATTGAGAAAGGTGGAGTTAAAGTAATCTACAGCTTCATCAAGGGGTAGATGTTTTAGGGGAGACCAATTACAGTGTTTGAGTTTGTTGTTTAGGTCCTTAGCTTTGAAGTTCTTTTTGTTGTGAACTATTCTAAGGGTAGATTGGCTAGAATGGTGGGATTTACTCCTAATAAGATATGTTGGTTAATGGACACTCAAGCTGTCTGGTAGGCAGCCTGATTGGTGTGCGAAGGAGGGGTCAGACAGAAGTATCCAGTCTAAGATGGAATGACAGTTAGATTTGTTATCGATTCTAGTTGGGGTGTCTATGATTTGTGTAAACCCATGAAGATTAATATGGGTAGAGGGGTTGTATTTGGTACAGTTGGTCCAGTCTATGTTAAAATCTCCTAGGAGTATGGTCTCTTGTGGGTGGGAGATAGCCATCCAGGATAAAAGGTTCTCCATGGTGGCAATGTTGTTTCCTGGGGGGATGTAGACACCTGCTAGAACTATATGTTTGTTAGAATTTATTTTTAATTTAGCAATAATGAGTTCAGTATCATTAACTTCTAGGAGGGAGTAGCTAACTTGTTCCAATATAAGATGATTTTGATACATTATGGCTACACCTCCTCCTTTTTTCCCTGTTCTATCCTTCCATATAATATTGCAGCCAGGGGGGTGTCATTTCATTATCGTGATGTTCTGGTTTAAGCCAGGTTTCTGTGAGTATGGCTAAATCTGGTTTATAAAAGGCCAATAGGGCATGGAGGTCTTGAACTTTGCTAAGTATACTTCTAACATTTATGTTTAAGAATAGAAGAGAGTGGTTTGTCCTGTTGTTGAGTGGATTTGATTGGTTTAGGTTTGTATGGGGAGAACAGGTGGGTCCTGGGTTAGGATGTATATCACCGCAGCAAGTGAGTTTTTGGGATTAGAATTAGGTAGAGCTTAAGTAGTTTATGTAGTATTTTATTTTGTTTTTGGGATGAGTAGGGGAAAATTTTATTGATTGTTTTATTATTTATGTAGGAATATCGATGGGTTGGGGCAAGGTCATGTGGAGATAGTGGGAAATGTTTTAGTCTTAGTGAATTGGTTATAGTGTTGGTTTGCCCCTGAGTTGAGCTGGTGAAATCTTCTAGTTGTGTGTGGTAGGATGTGAGTATGGAAAATGAGAGCAGGAGAAGCATAGTTACTATGTAGAGTGCTACTTTTGGATGTAGGAAGGACATTGTGTGTTTTACTTGTTCCTATTTTATGCAACTTTTAGTGATAAGAGGGGCGGGGTGTGTTAGACCTAAGACAAAGGTTCAGTTGGAGGGAGTTTGAGATAAGGGTGTGTTGTAGTTTAAGTGGGAAATTGTTGGTGTCACCTGATTGGTGGAATGGGTGTGTTGTCTCTGATGGGAGGGGTTTAGCAGGTATAAGTTTAACTGAACTAGGGGTGGGTGGGAATGGGGGTAGGGTAGAGGAGCAGAGTTAGCCCGCAGGGCGAAAGTAGCAGGAAAGAGCCGGGCCGAGGAGATAGAGGTCAAGGTAAGGGAAAAAAGAATAATCAGTCAATGTGAAGAAATTGAGTGTTAGGCATAAGATAAAAAGAGAAGTAAGAGTAGTTAGAGAAAGGTGTAGAAAAAGGTACTGAAAAAGACTTAGAGTAAGATATATTGTGAGCCACTAAATGGTTTACTATGGGATACTATACGTGATGAAATATCAGCTAGATAGAAGTTTAATTATTTAATTAATGCAAAAGTCTAGGATAAACTAGGGTGAAACAAAGAAGATTTCATCGAGAAATCTAACTTTTGTAGTGTATCTAGTCTAGTAGGGCTAAGTGTGAGGAATACACGGGAGAAAGGGTAGTTAGGTGGGTTTGGTAGCTGAAATGAGAAAGGAGGAATAGCACTGCAACCTAGTGGCAAAACCTTACAATGTCACTATGGTGGAACCAGAGAATAGCAGAAAAAAGGAATGAACAGAAATGGGGGAGTGCAATGTGGAGAAAGGGATTCTAGCTGAAAACAGGCTGCTTAGAGAACACATGGCTGAGCTCTGTACTGGGGCAATACTGCTGCACACAGTTACAGTTCAGATAAATACACTCAACAGTACTGAATGGAGGCTGAGCAGTTCAGGGTTTGATTGTTCTCTTTGGTGATCTTTCTTAAAAAAGAGGATGTAGCAGGGATCCTTGAAGCTATTTCCAGGGCAGGATATTCAATACAGTGGTGAGAGGCCCAAGTAGCAGGGATCACAGCAATATTTGGCTGCAGTGAAGTATAACATAAAGAAAATAGTTACTGTTTAGTTACAGATTTAGTGGGAGAGAAGATATACTGCAGGTAGGTTAGCTATTTAAATGTGTTGCAGTTCCCTTGAGTTGCATGCGTATAAGTGGTGCATGGGTTAGGAGGGAGGAGAGTGAAAGGGAAAGACACTGGAGGTAAAACAGAACAATGTGGCACTTACAATATTACACAAAGATATTAAAATGCAATTGTCAGTAAAAAAAATAACATACATTGCAGCTGTAGCATCCCTTCTGGTATCAGGCTTCCAGTAACAAGAGTGTTAAATAGCAAAAAGCTGTTTGAATGACATTAATTCATTACATTAAATAGCAAAAAGATGTTTGAATTGCATTAGTGTACAATTAGAAACAGGAAAATAGTACTAAAAACAACACTAACACCACAAGGAATAATTAGAGTCTAGCCCAACAAACGGAAGCTGTGAGTGCAACCTTCCAAGCTGCACTACAAAGGGATTTAATATGAAATGCAGTAGTGGCACTATAGCATTGATACTTGTTGACAATCAGAAACTACCCCAAAAAGTGAAAGAACAGAAGCTGTAATTGCAGCAAGCTTCTAAAATGCTACTAGACTGGGGATTTATTCCAAAATCTTATGGTGGTGGTATAGCGTTTAGATGTAATGGCAGACACTTAGAATGGCAGCTAATAAACGCTAAAAAGAACTATATTTGTTTGTGCCCTAATTATTGGTTGTACAGAATGGCCACAATATAGAGTGAGATAAAAAGAAATTATGTACCTACCATAACGTTCCATGTTAGTTGTCTTCTTCTCACCTTCTTTCTTGCTGGTTGGGGTTCGGAGCCAATCCTCGGCTCCGACTCGGCCATCTTCAAAAGCTCGAGAGCTGTTTACTGGCTCGAGGCTACCCCATATCCCATGATGCCTGGCACTAGCTACCCAGATCTCGTTTGAAAAAGCTATTCCAGACATAACTAAGGAAGAATTCTGCCCTAATAGCCCCTTGGACCTAACTATGAAGCTATCTAAGCAGAAAGGACAACCAGAGAAGGTTCAGCCAATGCAATCAGAATAAGGGAGCTCCTCTTGATCCACTATGATAGGGGGATGGAGGGTGGGATGCAAGAAAGAAGGCGAGAAGAAGACAACTAACATGGAACGTTATGGTAGGTACATAACTTCTTTATGTTAAGTTGTCTATCTCGCCTTCATTCTTGCTGGTTGGGACAGTGTCCCTAGCACCTACTATCCTGGGTGGCTCAAAGGAACAGACTCTTCAGAACAGTGGAACCAAAATTAGCCCTGTTCCTGGAAGCAATGTCTAATTTGTAATGAGAAATGAAGGTATGTGGGTCAGCCCAGGTAGCAGCTGCACAGATAGATTCCATGGGTAACCTAGATTGGAAGGCCACCAAGGTAGCCAGTGCCCTAGTAGAGTGGCCTTTAGGTTTGGTAGATAATTTTTCATTTCTCAGCTGGTAAAGTGAGACAACCACCTAGATAATATTACCTTTGAGACCGGAAGGCCCTGTCTGCCCTCAGCATAGGAAATGAAGAGTTGGTTGGATTTCCTGATGTCCTTTGTCCTATGCAAATAAAAACGCAGCTGTCTGTGAACATCCAACTGGTGCAATTTATATTCTGCGTTATTGGTGTGATTAGGAAAAAATACAGGAAGGTCTATGGACTGATTCAAATTACTTTGTGTACAGACCTTAGGAAGGAAGGAAGGATTGGTCCTTAGAGAGATCCTATCGTTATGGAAAACTAAGTAAGGGGAACGAGTACATAGAGCCTGAAGCTCCAAAACACATCTGGCAGAAGTAATGGCTACCAGAAAGAGAGTCTTCCAGGATAAAAACTTAATGGAGCAAGATGCTGCAGGTTCAAAAGGTGGCAAGATTAGGGAAGTTAGCACCAAGTTTAGATCCCACGGAGGTGGGGGAATCCCTCACTGGGGGCCCTAAGCAGAGTAGTTCCTTTGAGGAAGACTTTACACAGCTTATGAGACATGATGTTATTAGAAGACAACCCAATGTGAAAATTCGAAATGGCAGCTAACTGAACCCTGACTGTAGCAGAAGCGGAACCCGAATGAAAGAGTTCCACTAAAAATTCCAGAATCTCATGGACAGGGGCTGAAAAGGGATCTATATTCTTAGCCTCTGCCCAGCAAGAAAAACGTTTCCATTTGCTAGCGTAAGTTTTCCTAGTTGTGGATTTGTGCGATGAGATAATAATTTCCCACACAGAGGAGGAAATATTAGGAAGCCTGGCTAAGGTTGGAAGTGGAGCATCCAAGCTGCGAGCTGGAGTGTTTGAAGGGATCGATGCAGTCTGCCCAATTGATGAATCAGTAGATCTGGAATAGGATCCAGAATCCAAGGCTGCTCGAGAAGATAACGGTGCAGGAATGGGAACCATATCTGTTGAGGCCAGTAAGGGGCAATGAGAATCATTTTGCAACCCAACGCAGTTGCTCTCTGTGTAAGTTTGGGTATTAGAGGAAACGGAGGAAAAGCGTAAAGAAGTCCCTGAGACCAATCGTGGACTAGAGCGTCTCTGGGGGAGTGGCCGGGAAGTGGAAGAAGGGAGAAGAAATTGTTGCACTTGCTGTTGAAAGGTGTGGCGAACAGGTCGCAGCAAGGCTGACCCCATTTGTGAAAGATTTGTTCAGCAATTACCCGATTCAGAGACCACTCATGAGGCATGAGAATTGCTCTGCTGAGCCTGTCTGCGATGACGTTGGAGCTCCCAGGGATGTGCGTTGCAATCAGAAAATGTTGGGAAGAGATTGCCTACTGCCAGAGTCTGAGTGCTTCTCAACATAAGAGGATAGGATCTGGTTCCGCCCTGCTTGTTGATGTACCACACCACTGACATATTGTCCATTTGGACTGCAATGGTCCCGGGAGGGAGAGAGTCCTGAAGGGCTTGCAACACTAAAAGCACGGCTCTCATCTCCAAGACATTTATATGCAAATGGTACTCATGAGGTTGCCAGGTGCCTTGGACTGTCCTGCCCTGATAATGCCCCCCCACCCTATCAGGGAGGCGTCTGTGGTCACTGTGGTGACTGGAGGGGATGGCACAAATGGTCTACCCCGAGACACTGATGGGGAGACCATCCACCAAGCGAGGTGCTTCTTGCATGCTTCTGTGATCATAATCTTGTGAGACATGAGAAGCTGTTGGAAGGGCCACTGTGTGAATAGAAGCCACTGGAGGATTCTCATGTGAAAGTGGGCCAGGGGGACAAGAAGAATTGTTGATGCCATGGAACCCAGTGTTCGGAGGACAAACCTGACTTGAATCGTTTTGCATGTTAATAAAATTTGTACTTTTTGGCGAGTTAGTGATACCCTGTCTGGTGGAAGGTTCGCAAACATGTTCCTGGTATTTAGATTTGTGCCTATATAAGTGATATGCTGACAGGGCAACAAAGCAGATTTTTTGAAATTTATTGCGATACCTAGCCTGAAGCAAGTTTTGATAGTCCCTGGCTTGCAGGAGGTGATGCCTGGTGGAAGCAGTGAGGAGCCAGTCATCTAGATATGGAAACACCTGGAATCCCTGACATTTCAGGTGAGCCGTAACCACTGCCATGCATTTGGTGAACACCCTGGGGGCTATGGTGAGACCGAAGGGCAGAGCTCTGAACTGATAATGACTGGCTCCCAGCCAGAAGCGAAGGAATCTTCTGGAGCGCCTGTGCATTTTGATATAGTAGTATGCATCCTGAAGATCTATAGAGCACATCCATTTGTCCTGACCCAAGAAGGGTAGAATGGACTGTAGCGTGACCATCCTAAACTATGTTCTTTGTACAGACCCATTTAGTCTGCTGAGATCCAGAATGGGTCTCCAGTCCAGTCTTTTTTGGTACCAAAAAGAACCTTGAGTAAGTTCCGGATCCGATCTGGTCTGCTGGGACTTCCTGGATGACCCTTTTATGTAGCAGCTTTGAAATTTCTTTGGCTGCTTGGTCCCTTAGATTGGGTGGAACATCTGGAAGGGACTTGTTTGACGATAATGGGGAATGAGCAAAGGGAATTCTGTAACCTCCAGATAGGATTGACTGTACCCACTTGTCTTGAGTTAGATTCTGCCAGGCTTTGGGGTACAGCGAAAGTCTTCCCCTGACTGCCTCCAGAGGTGGGCAGCCGGGCAACCCTTCAGGGATGCTGAAAGGGCTTCTCAGAGAAGGATTCTCTGCTGCCCTGGTTCTGCGGACCCCCACCTGCCACAAGGGCGGCATCTGTTATTGTTCCCTCCCCTGCTCCTGTAGGGGAACTCAACATGTGTGTCAGGCAAGGCTCCCTGGGATTTACGGAAGCACATCTTTCCACTCTTCTGACCCTTGCGGTATGGTCTGGAAGGAGTGGAAAAATGGACTCCCATGGCACAGAGTCTCTTGCCTTCCTGTTCACACCTGGTTAGTGTGTCCTTCACCTGTGGTCCAAAGAGAGCGGAGCCATCAAAGGGGGTACTGGTAAAAGATGCTCTGAAGGGTTCTGCAAAATTATATAGCCGCATCCATGCTTGCCTCCTAAGGGCGATGCCTGTGCCTGCGGCTCTACTCGCACCATCGGCTGCATAAGAAATGAGTCTCATGGAGGAGTTAACAACTGAATTCAGAGTCGCCAGCTGGGAGGCCACCTTAGTTTGAACCCCCACGGCTGATGGATCTTAGAGGGTATTTCCAAGCTCTTTAAGGAGATCCCTCTGAAGGCGGGTGAAATGGCACAAATAATTCAGAGACTTCATAGAGAAGGTCGCTGAAGCAAACATTCGCTTCCCATATCTGTCCACAGTCCTAGACTCCTTGTTAGGAGGATGGACAGATGATGACGTTTCTGCCAACTCCTTTGTGGCTGCTGCTACCACCATGGCATCAACAGGTACGCCCTTAGATAAAAACTGTTTGTCCTGAGGTGCAGTTATACATTTAGCAGGTCTCCTGGGGGTTGGTTCCAATGTCTCTAGAGCTGACCAAGCCTTCCGAGTTACCACAGACATAAGTGAGCCGAAAGGCGGAGACACCCAGGAGGTAGAGGGTCTGGAACCAAACGCGTCCAGAAATACCGACTCATCCTCGGAAGGGGCTAGGGTATTCCAGTTCCCCCTCTGCTTAAGGATTTCAAGGATGTCTGAAAAGGAGACATCTTCAGAGGGGGATCTCGGGGACCCTTCCAAATCCTCTAAGTCAGTATCTGATGTGACAGACTCAGGGGAGTCAACGTGCTTCCTCTTACACTTCCTCTTATGAGGTGGCTCCTCTGAGTGATCAGGGGAGGCCTCGGAAGAGGAAGAAACACCCAAAGGGGTGCCCTGGAGAGCTGGTTCCCCACGCTTGGGGTCAGGAGGAGGGGCAGAGGCAGACACAGGCACCATAGGGGGAGGAGCCGATGGGGTTGATCGTGGGACTGGCTCAGGAGCCAGTACACCTCATGACCTCAAAGGCGTCCCTGCCCGAATGCAGAGAAGACTCCGGTTCCGAAGAAATTGGAATCCCTCTCCGCACCGAGGGGGACGGCTCCAAAGCCGATGTAGGAGTCGAGCTCGCCTGTGCTGAAGCTCCGAGAGGGAGAGCGGGGTCGGACAAGGGTCCGATGCCACTCGCCCCCTCGGAGCCGACGAGGGAGTCCCGGCACCCTGATCCTTCCAAGGACGGAACCAAGGATGGGATTGGAGCCAACAACGGAACCGAAGGAGAAGGTATCGGAGCCGATGGTTCCACGACTCGAACTCCAACGAACTCCGGCTCCGAACTCAAGGGAGGAGTCAGAGGAGGAATATTTGCAGAAGTGGACGGAGCCGACATCTGATGAGGGGGGCTGGACAACATTTTTGCTAGGGCCTGAGATTTCAGCAACCTGCTGACCACTCTCTCCAAATCATGATCTGAAAGTCTGGAGGACCGAGAGGAGTGGGAGGACTTATGACTGCGTTCCAATTGGAGCAGAGGTGACCGTGGAGCCGAGCATATAGACTCCAAGGAGGGAGATCTACATCTTTTTCGACTCACAAACAGCTCCGAGGTTAGTGTTGGAGCCGACTGTGAGGGAAGCACATCGGCTCTGGCCAGAGCCGAGGCAGATGGCGATGTTTCACCCGACAGCTCAGTACTTGGAGCCGAAGACTTGGGTGGCTTGGAGGATTTCGTAGGCTGAGCCTTAGCCGGTGAATCCTGTGGCTTAAGCAAACCCCAAAGGATTAACTTATTTTTGCACTCCTGCAGGACCCTTGGGCTGAAAGCATGACAGACCGAACAAGAGTCCTGCAGGTGCACCGCGCCCAGACAGTAAACACAAGAAGTGTGACCATCTGTCAGAGACATCTTCTGACAGCATGAGTCACACTTCTTGAATCCAGACACTTTAGTATCCTTGGACATGTTATCACACACACACACACCAAGGAGAAAAAACGGACACACACACAAGCAAAAAACAAGTTAGCAGGTATAACAAACTAAACTATACAGCTAACACACACTAAAAAACTAAGGAAGTCTACTACTATTGACACTACCTAAAAACAATCTATACTATATATATATATATATCTTTTTTTTTTTTTTTAGCTAGAGAAAGACAAAAAAAAAAAAAGGGGGGGCTAGCCTCTAACTTAAATGGCTACTACTAATGGAAGGGAGGGGAGGGGTGGGGAAAACTCTCTAACTAAAACGAGTTTTCAAGAAAAACAAGAGGGATAAAAGCTATCTAGGGAATCTAGCTTGGGGAATATTACAACTAAGTAATTAGGTACACTAACAAGAAAAAGTTGTAGTAAAATTAGAAAAAAAATACAATAAAGTATACGAGCCTGAGCCAGTAAGACAACCTCGCAGTCTGAAGCGGCAAACAAGATCTGGGTAGCTAGCGCCAGGCATCATGGGATATGAGGTAGCCTCGAGCCGGTAAACAGCTCTCGAGCTTTTGAAGATGGCCGAGTCGGAGCCGAGGATCGGCTCTGAACACCAACCAGCAAGAATGAAGGTGAGATAGACAACTTAACATCATATATTATTTTACCATATGATTGGCACTATAGACTTTTCACTATCACAATAAACAAAATTCCACTTAATGGCTATGGAAACTCATTAACCCTTTGTCTAGAATAAGAGGATGGAGAGAGAGCAAAATGTTATCGGCACCCTCAGTTCAGTTTGCACACCACAAGGTAACTCTAATTCAAAAACAGTCTGAAACCTTAGCACGGAGTTATTATTTTAAATTAGCTTAGACGTACACTGCAGAATTGACTTTTATTTGAAGAACTGGGCGCTGATTTCTTTGCTGGCAGAACATGGCCTTAAGCTCAATGCCAAAAAATGTGTCTTCATCCCCTTTGGGAAAAACCCAGTTCTCATGAATTACCACATCAATGGCAGTCCACTGAACACAGAAGGCATTATAAAAGATCTGGGAACACAGGTTGACAGCAACCTCTCTTTTGACCACCACATTACCACTGTTGTCTGAGAATCCTTCTATGTGGCACCTCTCATTACTAAGGGTTTTGCATGAGAATCCTTCTATGTGGCACCTCTCATTACTAAGGGTTTTGCATCCAGGAAGAAAGAGGCCATTGTCTCCCTCTATTCTTCCCTCATTAGGCAAATCATCGAGTACAATGCCCCATTTGGCATGTACCTCACTAAACACCTGCAACAACTGGAGAGGCCACAGAAGTACCTCACAAAGAGGATCCTAGGCCTTAAATATTTGTCCTATATGGACAGACTCAAGAAACTCTAACTATTCTCTGTCTCATATCACCTACTTAGAGGCAATCTCTGCTTGACTTACGACTTATAAAGCCATGTCTGACCCAGCTCTGTTAGAAATGCTACATCGAAAGAAATCCCAATCCCTCCGCACCACACACTCCAGAGACCTCAACCTCATTACCACAATCAACAGAATATGCTGGAGGGACAGGTTCATAACCCAGAGACTGGCCATGCTCTGGAACAGACTTCCCATACATGTCAAGCAGAGCACCTCACTAGCCCTCTTCAAGAGGGATCTTGATCAGTGGATGGGAAACAGAAAATTCATGCTGGGGATCACTCCAGTAGCTTTACTCGACACAGGCACTGGGAACTAAGGTCAGCTGGCACAATGCCAGGGTAATCCTATCGGCTAGGCATGTAAAGGCTCCAGGGCCATTAGCTTAGTACAAACTTATGAACCTAATTGGGGGAACAATACATCTTCTACTTCTTCTTCTTTCAGCTTTTCCCGGTTAGGGGTCGCCACAGCGAATCATCTATTTCCATTTCTTCCTGTCCTCTGCATCTTGCTCTTCTGTCACACCAACCACCTGCATGTCCTCTCTAACCACATCCATAAACCTTATCTTAGGCCTTCCTCTTTTCCTCTTCCCTGGCAGCTTCATCCTTTGCATCCTTTTCCCAATATACCCAGCATCCCTCCTCAGCACATGTTCAAACCAAGGCAATCTCGCCTCTCTGGCTTTGTCTCCAACTGTCCAACCTGGGCTGACCCTCTAATATATTTATTCCTAATCCTGTCTATCCTCCTCACACCCAGTGTAAATCTTAACATCTTTAACTCTGCCAGATCCAGCTCCGACTCCTGCCTTTTTGTCAATGCCACGGTCTCCAACCCATATAACATAGCTTGTGGGAACAATACCTACAGGGGAGGAATGAGGTTTAAAAGAAGGCAGAACATAAATAAGCTATGCAATGTTTGACTGAAAATGATTGGGAAGATTATAAGTGATGTATAATACTTGCAACTAGGATTGTGTCGGTGTAATTTGTTTTAATTTATATAAAAGTAGAATTGTTTATGTCATAATAGTTTAATAATGATGTTTCTTGTTTAAAAAAAATGGCAGGAATTGAATAATTTACCTAATGTTGCTTAGATTCATAGGTGTGTACTAGGCTAATGGTCCTGAAGCCTTTACAAGCCTAGCCCAAACAAATTGCTCAGGCACCGTGCCACCCGATGTTAGTTCACACTGCCCCTATCTAACAGGGCAACTGGAATGATCCCTGGAGTGAACTTTGTTACCCATTCACTCGTCAAACTTACTCTTATATGACGTATAGCAATACATGTAAAGTAAAATGTTCATTAACGTGTTAATACAGTTTGATTACTGTTATATAAAACATAGCAAATTATACATATATATATTTTTTTTTTATAAAAAATCCAGTTGGATTGTGAGGGTTTAATGCCTGCAATAAACCATAAGCTAAGCTAAATCAATAAAATACTCCTTATCCACATTAAAAAGCCTGTGGAAGATAAAAGGTCAACCTCTGTTTCTTATCTAGGAATATACCTAGAAAAGACAAACTAAAATTGGAGGTTCACCCTTGGAGTACATCTCTTAGTGAGGACACACAGTGATTCACTCCCCCTACCTTCCCCAAACCAACAAGAGTGGCTCTCCCATATAAACCAAGGGCACCTGAACAGCCCACAGAGGATGTGACTGACCCCCCTCCCAGTCTGTAGTGACTTAAGGGACTACAGCAGAGGGA
>NC_056741.1:788988211-789023211 GCF_019279795.1 Protopterus annectens | reverse complement strand
ATACAGGAAAAGTTGTTATAGAAATTCTCTCCTACATAGGACTAGTATGCATCCTAGATTTGTATTTAATAATATAGTGAGAGGACAGGCCATGCGAGTTTCATGACTTAATTCAACAGAAACTGGTTTCTATAATGAATTAAGCAGCCTACATCAAAAATTATGTGATAGGTCCTATAGTTTGCAGGAAAAAGAAGAAGGCTTTTTGGGGGTTGATGTCCTAAGGAATGACAAGGCATCACCATACTTTACAGTTAGTAATGAGACCGTTAATGAAGGAGAAAATATGATTGCAACATCAGTGAAGCATGAACAGGGAACTAGTGTTTCCGTTTATTATACTCAGGATGTTGGAACTATTAAGAACATTTATCAGAAACACTGGGACTTACTAACAGTTGACCCGAATATCTATGATATAGTGGGTCAGACACCAAGGTTTACATATAGGAATCGTCTTAATTTATATAGGATCATGTGTGGTCCAGGTAGACTTAATAATTATCATGTTAACAATTTTAATGCTGGCAACACTATTCCATGTCGGAAATGCAACTATTGTTCTCAGATAGATAGTACAGCGATGTTTATACATCCTGTTACGCAACGCTGCTTTTATTTTCAGCCTAAGGCTAATTGTGAAACTGAACATATTGTGTATCTTGCTACCTGTAGGTCGTGCCCAGCTTTTAAAAGATAGAATTAGGGAACATCAGTATAATATCCGGATTAAGTCCGAGAGAAATTCTTTATCAAGATACGTCTTGGAAACGTCAGCTGAACATATTTTTAAGTTTTTAGTTGTACAAGTAAATCGACCCACTATCAGAAGAGGTGATGTGATGAATAACACTGAACAGATTAAAACTAAATGGATAATTAGGTTAAGAGCAGATCGGGCACCCGGGTTGAATGAAAGGGTGCCCTTAAAACCTACGTTGAAGGGAAGGAAACTTAGAGTTTGATGTGTAGTGGGATAGTTGGGTTATTATTCATGTTGTGCTTCATGTATTTATATGTTTTTATACACTTTGTTTTTTATGAATGCATTTTCCTCTGTTATATATGTGTTGCAGTAATAAGTTAGTGGCTTTTAGTAAATAGGTTGTGTTGCTATACATACTATATTTAGTATATGTATTTTTATGGAAATATATATTGTTTTTATCTTGCATAATTAATTTGATGATATGTGTGTATCTTATTTGTTAATTAATTCATAGGATGTGATGTCACTATGAATAGAGTATTTCTTGGATACTTTGAACCTGCAGTTTTTTTGGCATGAAGAAGCCCAGTCGGGTGAAAGCGCTTGCCGAGTTTGTATATATATATATGACCAATAAATAGAGTTTTTTATGCTTCGAATTTGCATTGTTCTTGGTGAAGTGAAAACTGCCTGATTTCCCACCGAATTTACTGGGAATTGTGTATGTGGACTGTATCGCTTTGCCGACTTATATTCCTGTGCTTGCGTTTTACAGAGTCTTCAAAGACTTAACTGCTACAAAGTTTTCCAGCTGCAAAATATGACTGCCTCGCAAAAAATGTGTTAATAAAAGAAAATGTAAAAATGCATTAATAAAAGAAAATGTAAAAATGCATTAATAAAAGAAAATGTAAAAATGCATCACTCATTTTGGCAGCTAATCACATTTTATTTTTCTTTGACCTCTAAACATTCCTAAAATACTTAACCGGACACAAAAGTAGCTCATTTCATCCACTGCCTCTTGTATCTTTCCATACTTGATTTCTAACTTGCCTCCACTGTAAGCATACATAATGGGCCAGTTTGACTGCTCATTTAATTTACCCTTTTATTTTTAGCATGCGTATTCTGTCACTATAGTTACACAAAATGTCACCAACCCCAAAGAGAAACAGAACAGTTCAAGTCAATGGAAATGCAGGTCATTCTAGACAGATTTTGCAATCAGCACGCACAAAAAAATCTGCTCTGCAACACTCACTCACAGCTGTAATACACACAAAGGTTCCTCACAGGTGTTGCTCCTAGGCAAATGATAAAAGAAAAAGACATCAAAAATACAGCTTTTAATATAAGAGGAAAGCTGGGTAAAAAAATAAAAATGCACACATTCCACTTCTAGGCCACTAATCCATTACACAAATAACCATTATACTGTGACAAAGTTTTCAGTTGTCCTTGACTCTGCAGAAAATCCACAATTATACTTCATGATTTAGCCTTGTCCCTTGTTAAATTTTTGATTTTCTGGTAAATCACAGAGGATCACAGCCAGTCATTAGTAGAATAAATAAATATATATATATACATATATATACATGTATATATATATATATATATATATATATATATATATATATATATATATATATATACATACATATATATATAGATATATATATATATATATACATATATATATATATATATATATATATATATATATATATATATATATATATACATATATATACATATACATACATATATATATATATATATATATATACATATATATATATATATACATATATATATATATATATATATATATATATATATATATATATACATATATATATATATATATATATACATATATATATATATATATATATATATATATATATATATATATATATATATATATATATATATATATATATATATATATATATATATATATATATATATATATATATATATATATATATATATATATATACATATATATACATATATATATATATATATATGTATATATATATACATATATGTATATATATATATACATATATGTATATATATGTATATATATATATACATATATATATATATATATATATATATATACAAAATATATATATATAGAAAGAGAGAGAGAGAATTTATTATATCCATCTCTGAGACTGATGGACCTTGGTGTAGGAAAATCTTGGTGATACAACAATCTCAGACTATATATACACCCTGACAAACAACACATTTATGTTTGCCCTTACAGTGTTGAACACATTTATGCAGGACAACTCTTCTGTACAGAATTATCATAATACAAAGACAGTTTACGATTAAAAAAAAAGCGGCTTGAAGCTTTATTAACACTATTGCTAACTTGTATTTGTAGCCCCTAGGGATCTGTGCTAGGTACTCTCCTCTCTGGCATCCATTTCTCTGAAGTAAAAGCCAATATCAAGGGGCTCTGAATGACTAAGTTTGCAGATGACTGCAAGCTAGGCGCAGTCGCAGAATCCCCAAATTACTTAGCCATGCTGCAGGAAAAATTGTCCCAAATAAATATGTTGTGCTAAAATCATGGACTAAAACTAACTGACAAAAAATGTATTACTGTATCCTTTAGGAGGTCATCTACCCAATAAACTACCATACTGACAATACTCCACTAAGGTTGACCCAGCTGTTCAGGATTTGGGTACTTCTGTGGACAGTGACCTACCTTTCGACTGATGTGTGTCCATTGTCATACAAAAGTTCTTCTACACTGCACAGCTTATAAACAAAGGGATTGTGTCTAGATCTATGGATCGCATTGTCCCTTTCACTCAGCCCACATTAGGCCAGTTGAGTCTAATGCCTCTCTCTGATGTGCATCGGCCAAACATACGCAACAAATGAAATGCTCACAGATACTTTACTAACAAGATACAAGGCCTAAATAGCTTGTCCTACACGGACCAACTCAAAGCCCTGTCACTATACATGGTATACTACAGACTGCTAAGAGGTGACCTGTGTCTAGCAAAGAAAGCATCCTCCAACCCAATACTGATGAATTTACTGCAAATCAGCTAGTCAAATGGAATTACACATACTTTGTCTAGGGGATCCAAACCTCTTCTGTAACATTAACAGAGTGGTTTGAAGGGCCAGGTGCATCTCACAGAGGATACTGCTGATCTGAAAGAGACTCCATACACAAAACAATGCTCATCCCTGTCCATATTCAAGTACAAGTTACCTCTATGGATAGGCAATAGAGAATTTACACCAGGAGTACCCTCTGAACTACTAATGAAGAGCGACAGCTCCTAAATGCTTTATCTTATGCACATGTCACCTCAAATTTATTATGGCAAGATCCCAGTTATTCTCAATAGGGGTATTATATAATTATCGACAATGGGACAGGTAAAGACAGCAGCACCAAATAGGACAGGTTAATTCAAGCACCAAAGGAGAAACTTTCTAGGCTGCAAATGGCCTTCAAGGGCAGCTAATCTAGTATTTATCTATGAGCCTATGAATTTACTGATAATTTGTAAACAAAATTAGAGCAATTTTTCACTTTTATTGTTTCTACCATCCCCTATACATTTTTAACTTAGCATCTCAAAATTATAAGTTGGATGGTCAAAACAAGAAAAAGAACTCCACTGGATGAGCTGCTAAAAATACTTTACTACAAAGGCTCTAAACACAACTAAGCTCTTTCATCCCTTGACTTGGGACTTCCTCAGAACTGTGAAATACTTCTGGAGGTGAGTTTTTAAAGAACCAGCCACCCAAATGTGATTTCATCACTCAATCCAATTACCTAACACACCATTAAAACACACTGTATATGTACACACAGCTCGTGAATAATTAACATCACAATAAATAATTGGAGAACATGTTCATCTTGAAATTCAAAATCTACAATATTAATTTCACCAATAAATAGATGAAGCATAAAAACAAAAGTGAAAAAATAGTTACACTATAAACCTTAGCTAAAAATACTTAGTCAATATGTACTAGCTCTAAAACATAATACGCTAGAGAGAGAGAGAGAGAGAGAGAGAGATGGAATCATTGAGACCAGGAGAATTACAGGCATTCAGCCTTAACTGTCAAATCCTTCTGATGGTCTTTCCTAAATAGAAAGCAGGGCAGGCTGGGCCAGTTGCTAAATATATCACACCTGCAATATCACAACTGCATTTAACAGGACAGGATATACTCCTATTCATATTCTTCCACTATTATGTAGGGACCATCATTAATGTACCTATAACACTTACATGCCCACATTTCCTTATCATACTTCTCTGGAGGCATCTTGTTCCATAATCTTTTATTTCCATAATATATTTTTGTACTTCTTCCTTTAGCAAACACTAAAGAGGGAAGCTCACCTATTTTGGCTTTTATGTCAGGAATAAAAATTGTATCCCAGCGTCTTCTCACTATATTGACATGTGTGTGTATGTCACTACTAAAGGGAAGAAGTAATGCAAGACTTTTAGCAGTTCCTTTTTTATCTGAGGACGTGATTTCCATACCTTTATTTATACAGGCCGATGGACCCAACAAGGGGAGAACTTAGACCTTCGACCCTCCACAATCTCATTTTTTTTAATTCCCACAAGGAATAGGGATATTTTCTGCCTAGAAACACTGCTGTCAAATTTCCCAGCTCCTGTAAAAACCATTACTCTTTTCATAAGAGTGAAGATAACGGTCGTAATGTAAACAGGAGTTGGACAAAGTCTCCTTACAGTAAATATTAAAATATTAGTAGTAAAACAGTCAGCTGAATAATCTTTTCCAATAATGATGTCAAGATAACTGATGAAATATGGACATGGCTGATGTGTAATTTAAGAAAGAAACTTGTTGTTCCTTCTAAACAATACTTCCTTTTCACAATATCATCCAAAAATATGTGGTAAGAATGTATAGGTTTGAAATAATGGGATGGAAAAACAAACTTTTCTTCCCATCCTGCAAAAACTAAATTTGTATACAAAGGGGCAGAAGTTTCACCCATGCAAAGACCTACTTTTTTTTTTTTTTGAAAATGCTCTCCTTCAAAATATAGGAAATTGCTGTACAACACAGTTTTCATTAATGTATATAAACCAACAGTTCTGTAGTGGAAAATTTGTTGCATTTGCCAAGCATTTTTAAAAAAACTAACCAACCTTTCACAATGTGGAATCACCATAAATAAATTAATAAACACCCAAAGTAATAAAAACACTTTCCAAAAATACTACTGAATTTAAGCAATTTAATAAGTGCCCCAAGTCTTGCAGAATGTGATCGTTGTAATCCATCACACATTTGCATTCCATTATAAATATATTTCACCATCTGCTCTGTCTTTGACCCTCTTGCTGCCAGGGGTGGATCTACCTGAATTTTATGTATTCTGAGGATGCCAAAAATTGATGGAATTACTGGCTTTTCAACTGATAAATACTGTAACAATTCATCCTCAATAGCTCCTTGAAAGACTAAATCTTGGAGCGGACAATCTATTCTCCTGTGTGCAATGTTAATCTCACTTCTGGAAACTCTGGTACATGTGGTTTCATCACCTAGTAAATTCTACATTTTTCCTGAATAGTCTACAAAATCCATTAAAACTACACCCCCTCCTTTAACAGATTTCATAACTCATACACTCTTGCTTCTAATTAGGTCATCCAGCACTTTCCTTTCATATTTCGCAAGGATGTCCTTGACATACCATTTGCTCCTACCGACCTTACTAAAGTGATCCTCACTTACTCTTTCAAACACAATGACCACATGATGAGAAGGAGGCATGAAAATACTTTCCTTTTTGATGGCCATATCCTCCATATGCCATAGGAAAGTCATTTTATCTGAAAAAAATAATTTTAAGTTCAATTTATGAATGTATAATCTAAATTAGAACAGGGGCAGTGACTATATCATGGTTTAAAGCAGGAACGAAATTAAATCCGGTCTCAAACACTCCATAACTTCCATCAGGTAAAGGAGTACTACTCAAATACTCTGAATTCCCCTAATTTGCCAACGGGTAAAGATGATATTGTTGGGGAGGCCTGATACTACCATTTCTTGCCTCTGGCATGACCTCTGTTCCAATGTTTCCTGTTGTGATGGTTATATTGTCTGTTGTCAAACATTTCTGGTTGTAACTCTGTGGCCTTTCGCTGGGCTAATCTCTGATGATCTCACCTGTGTTAATCCTAAAAAACAACATCATTGATGTCCAGCTGCCCAATAGTGTGGTCTTCTTCCACTCCAACAGTATTAGATCTCCTGGTATCAAATCTTCCTGTGCTTTTAAACTCTGGTTTAGGATAAGCTTTAAGGGAATCAGTGTCATCCTAGTGTCTTTCACAAATATTTTGTTGCACTCACTGGCATGGGAGAGGAAAAAGGAGATCCCTTGTAATACTTTCATATAACTCTTTAATCTCTTTATTAAGATAACTCAATTTCCTCTTGTTGTCTTTCACAATCAATTTCATGAGTTCACAGCCTACTTCATCAAATTGTTCCAACAATTCCTGATGAAGTAAAGCATTCTGCTCTAAACCAACCAGTGGGAAATTTCCAAACTCTTAAACCTTTTTGAATCTCTTAAGATGACTACATACCAAGAAATACAAATTTTCCATCTGCAGGTTCCTGTACTTAACCATTTTATGTTCAACTTCCAATTCAAACAACTGGTAATGGACTGTGCTGCCACCTCTACTCATGGGTTCCTTGAAAGAAAGAACAAAAGGAAGATCTTAACCAGGAATCTAACTTGTTAACACACACTTCTGTTCTCTTTCCATCTAACCACACTGTTATTATGTAAAATTAGGTGGTGTCATAAAAGAATGGTCTTCCAATCACAGAGTTGCTTGAGATGCATAAACTTGGTCATCTGTTATAACAGCATCAAGTCTGTGGTATAAGATCTTCCAGAACACCAAATGGAGTACTGTTTGCAGAAGTCATACCAACCACAAAAAAAAGGTAACCACTTCATGAACAAATTCCACCAATAAAACAGTTAAGTTGGATGGTCAAAAACGGAGAAAGAACTCCACTGGATGAGCTGATAACAATACTTTATTACAAAGGCTCTATACATAGCCAAGTGCTTTTGTCCCTTGACCTGGGACTTCCTCAGAGCTATGAAATACTTAGAGTGGCGCATTTTTAAAGAACCAGACACCCAAATAAGATTTCATCACTCAAGCCAATCCCATATTAGGAACAAGCCATCTACAAAGAACTTGTAAAAAAAAAATACATTGTTCATGGACCCTCAGTTAGAACATATTTCCTTTCCCAGCATTACCACATTAGTGTAAGTATTTTCCACCAGTGTGCCCATAGCATCATCAACAATTTGTTTGGAAATTTGTTTTCGAAACAAAAACTCATTATTATTTAGTACCAACTGAAGTAGATCACACAGAGAAGTAATCTTGCTTAGAGGCAACTAAAAATTTTGTTGAGGTATTCACTAATATTCTGACTGCCATCTGATTCGGTACTACCGTCAACAGTGAATCAACATCCATTGCAACAAAGTAGCATTCAGTGAATATCTGTCTCTTGACCATTTTGCTAGTTGGCTTAAAAAATCAGTTGCGTCTTTAATAATTGTGTTGGTCTCACATAAATGCTGTTTAAATATACCATCCAGGTTTTTCGATTGAGATTCAGTCACCCACCCTCTGGCAGGAACTATGGGTCTTAATGTAGATTTGTGAGTGACTTATGAACCTTAGGTAGTCCATAAATCGGTGGAATTTTGGGGGTGTAGTAGTGAAATACTGATGTAATTCTTGCAATAGTTATTGTCTCAGGTGGACGCATGGATAAAAGTTCCTGATTAATACTTTTTACAATGTCCTGTATGTCTTGCCTAATAATCGCAACATAATCACTTCTGTTGAGCAGGTTGTTCATGGAGTCTATATATGCATTTTTGTTCATCACTACTACTCCTCCACCTTTGTCTGTCCCTTTTATGACTATATTGTCATTGTTCTTAAGTATTTACAAGGCCTGTTTGTGCTCTGGTAACAGATTAAAAAAGCTGGATGTGTTCATGGAGTTTTGGTTTAGTATTTGATACATTTATTTTTCAACAGCTTTTTCAAAAGCTGAAATTTGCAGATGATGTGGAGGAATAAAAGTACTGCTTCTCTTAAGTTCACTGAAATTTGATGCAGCACGATTACCAAATAAAAATTTTAAATTTAGGTTCCTGGTAAAGTATCTTAATTCAGTTTGTGTCTGTGTTAGATGTCAGACTGTGCAACACGAACAGAGCCCTTAAGACAAAGCAGAGAATTCCCTGTTATTTAGAGTGTAGCTAGAAAGATTAATTACCATTTTGTTTGTCAGTGTCAGCTCCTGGTTTGGCTCCTTGTAATGGGTCAATTGTTTTGTTCTGATGTTTCTGGTAACTCTGCCTTCGCAGTTTCAGCTTTGATATGAGCAGTGCTTCTTCCCCTAACAATGAAAATTCCAGTGGATCAAGTACTTTGGCATTATTAGCATCAACAAAGGTGGGTGGCAGTGTTTAGAGATGTTGTTTACATGCCGTGTTTCCGTGATGACATCACATGATCAATCTGGAGCATCACTTCATTCTACTTATCTCTTATCTATCTTATGTCACCCCTTCTAAGTAATACAAGACTGACAGAAGAAGAAGAATTCAAATGGATATTGCTTTTTAAAGCATAACGCACCAGGTCTTAATGGTATAGTTAGCATAAAACCATACTTAAAGTGATTACAAATGCAAGTGACATGAGTTTTTATGATTTTTATGTTTAATACTGTTTTAGAACAGCTTTTGCTATATTGATGCCTGACATGTTATAATGCTACTTTCTACCCTTGTTTTAACATGATATGATTTTAAATATCACATGACTTTTTAAATATCGCATGTTTTTTGTACAGTGATCACTGGATTTTTCTCATGTGACTTGTTTTTAATGATTATTTAAGGTATGTTTTTAAGGAACTTACTATTCACCTGAAGAACCCATTAGGTGAAAGTGTGTTACACTCACGGATTTATTTATTAAAGTTTATACCTAAAGTTTGTGGTTCCAGCAACTATTTTTATTTTTTGGGTTATTCATTATTTAATAGTTCAACTTAATGCTGATACCAGGTTTTGTACCGAATATCCCTATTCCCTGTTGTGGGATTAAAAAAATGAAGCTGTGAGAAGGTCGAGGGTCTTCGATCTCCCTCCTTGTTGGGTCCATTGGCAGATACAAATAAGGGTACAGGAAAACAAGTCCTTAGATAAAAAAGGAACTGATAAGAGTCTTGCATTAGTTTTTTTTCCTTTAGTAGTGGCATATACAAATGCATCAATATAGTGAGAAGACGCTGGGATACAATTTTTATTCCTGACGAAAAAGCATAATAGGGGAAAATTCCCTCTATAGTGTTTGCTAAACATAAAAGTATAAAAAATATTATGGAAAGATAAAATTATGGAACAAGATGCCCCCAGAGATGTATGATGAGGAAATGTGGGTCATACAAGTACTGTAGGTACATTAAGGATAGTCCCTACATAATAGTGGAAGAATATGATAGGAGTACATCATGTCCTGTTTCACATAGTTGTGATACTGCAGGGCACGGTAAATTTAGCAACTGGTACAGCCTGCCCTGCTTTCTATGTAGGAAAGAGTATCAAAAGGTTAAACAAGATGATCTATGAACATCTTTATGACATCAGAAATAGACAAACAAATGCCTTCAACAGACATGTTTATAAAATGTTCCAGTTTCAAAAAAAATTTTTTTTTTCACCACTGATAGAGTTTATACTGAGCAGAAAGTGGAGACTTGGACAACCTGCTAGAATTTAAAAAATTAATTTGGCAGTTAACGCTAAATGCCTGTAAATTCCCTTTTCTCAATCATTCCTTATCTATTTCTAGCATATCATGGTTTACAGCTAATACATATTGACTAAGTATTTTTAGCTAAGAGTTACAGTATGTGCTTTCAGTGTTTAAATTAACTTATTTTTCCGCTTTTGTTTTTATACTTCATCTGTTTATAGGTGAAATTAACACTGTAGAATTTTAATTTCAAGATGAACATGTTAACCATTTATTTATTGTGATGTTAGCTGTTCTCTAGTTCTGTGTACATATACAATGCGTTTTAATAGTGCATTGGATAAGTGGCATGAGAAATGATATCACATTTGGGTGGCTGTTTCTTTAAAAGCACACCATCATTATTTTACAACTCTGAGGAAGTCCCAGGTCAAGGGGCGAAAGCATTTAACTGTGCTTAGCATCTTTGTAATAAAGTATTTTTAGCAGCTCATCCAGTGGCATTCTTTCTCGGATTTTGACCATCCAACTTACTGTTTTATTTGGAAGTGTTCATGGACTGGTAACCTTAAAATAATACTTAGCCTTTGGAAGAACGACCATTTACATCAAGTTACAATATTAACTATATACATTAAAAAAATACTTAGTTTAAACTTGGATATACAAAAATACAGCTGTTATTTTATAATCACATCAAGATACTCCCAGGTGTACACTGCACAGTTTTTACCTCGCTCCCAGGAATTCATAGGCAATCTCCCTTTAGGTTCATGCCTCAGAAGACCCACAAGAGTGTGGCATATCTGTACAATGTCACTTCCCTTCAAGCCTTAATACTTGCAGAAGAAATTTGCCTTGCATTTACAGACTGTACATAACAGAATACCTGATGCTTTTGATTGTTGACTTGCATAGCTTGAAGTTCTGGAATGTCCACAAGCCACCAGATCCTCTGGAACAGATCCGATCTTGCCACATAAATCTACCAATCAAATTAATACTTTCAGTCAAAAAAAACTCTAACCAGTCATCAAGAAATAAGAAATCTTAAATGAACAGAATATAGAACTATATACATAAAAGTATACAAAATATTAAACCACGCTGTTTTATAGCTTCTACAGTACCTCCAATTCCAACATGTGGCTTCAGTGTTTCACCACCTTTTCGATCTTCTTCCAGTGATTCAGACTCACCAGAAATTGCTAATGACATGGCTGTGGATGTAGGCCTGCAAGTAAATGAGAAGACAAAATATATGAAATCAAAGATGCCCTTCTGGTACAGTAAACCTTACTACAGCAGGCTATGTGTCTGCCTTTTCAAAATAAGGTACTTTTCCGTTATTGTGGCAACACTTGTAAAGAACGCTCAGATGGCGAAAAACAATCACATTTTTCTAATTCAGGTATACATGTACTAGAGAGTTCCGACTGCTATGACCATGTAATGTCTCACACAACAATAGTTTTGTGGAGTTAACAGCTATAAACATTTTGCAAAAATAAATAAATATTTGGGAATACCTCGGGTGTAACAACTGCAGTGAACTATCTGGTCTTATCTTGGTGGAAACATCAGGGCTACGCAAGACTTGTGAGTTTCAAAGAGGGAAAAAAAAACGGGAATCTGCAAGTCTTTAGAGGTACTGAGTCAACTTTTTTAAATGAAAATCATCTCCATCCTCATTTAAATTGCGTGTAATAGTTCATGGCAGACAATGTACAAAGATTTAAAAAGTAATTTCAAATTACTTGCATTATATTTAGCAGTACCGCAGCGACGCGGTCTATTGGTGGCGTCGTATAACTATTAACTGTCTCTGACTGACTCAAGTGTTAGCTCTGCCCTCCGAATCCCTACTACCTAAAACTGGTGGGTTTTGTAGAAAAAGTGGTGAATTACACTTAATACTTAATAATAATAATTTCAGTTATAGACATCTTTTATGTCAGAGAGTATATTTTGTAATTCATGTTTTCACGTACTAGAGAGCTGCGAATGCTATGACCATGTCATGTCTCACACAGCAATACTTTTGTGGAGTTAGAACTGTAAACATTTCGGAAACGGTAAGTAAATGTTTAGATTTTTATAGTTCTTCAATAAAAAGGCCAGCAAAATGAATGGGGAAGGGAGTAACAGAGCACTGCAATGGAGATGTTGTCTCTCATAGCCAATCAAGTCATAACTTGTGGACTACATGCCGGAGATGTACACTGAGACACTATACAGTGATAACGTTATCCACAACTGCTGCATTCATTATTTTTCCATTTCTGTTTGTTACTTATCAGGGCAACACTTTTAATGCGATCGTTCAGCTGAAATTCAGTACCTTCACACGTCTGTTTACCAGGTGTGTGTAAAATGTGTTCAGATACTGGATTTCAGCTAAACGATTGCATTGAAAGTGCTGCCCCGATAATGGAAAAGTACCGAAAAAAAACATTCTTCACACACCATTCAATCAGGCCCAGCAGACTGAATAGAACAGTTACTGATCTTATTTCCAGTAGGATGCTTCATTCCAGACTATCCAGTATGAAGGACACAAGGAAGATTCCCTACACTACATTTTCTGTTAAAATTAATTCCAAGATCAAACCACAGGGCATGTTATAATGGGTCTACTGTATAACTTCGAAAATACACTTCTTCGAAATTATACAGCAGACCCTGTGTTCTGCGAAAGTGCACTTCCGCGAACACTGCTTCTGCGAACGTATCGCACCACAGTGGAGGACAGTAGGAAAATGTTCTATGTCCTCTACTGTGGTGCGATAGTCATGGACCTTAGGGTTACGGTTAGGGCACGGGTCATGGTAAGGGGATAGACCTACTAGCTATCCCGTTACTATGACCCATGCCCTAACCCTAAGGTCCGTGACTACCACACCACAGTGGAGGACAGGCTATGTCCTCCACTGTGGTGCGGTAGTCACGGACCTTAGGGTTAGGGCACGGGTCATGGTAAAGGGATAGCCCTGCTAGCTATCCACTTACCATGACCCGTGCCCTAACCCTAAGGTCTGTGACTACTGCACTAAACTGCAGTACGTAGCCCGTTCGCTGAAGTGGGTTTCGCGAAAGTGCAATTTCGAGTAAGTGCACTTTCGCGTAACCCAGGGTCTACTGTGTAATTTCAAAGAAGAAGTGTATTTTCTAAGTTATACAGTAGACCCGTTATAATACAAAAAAACGGCAAAATTTATGTTCAGGTGGTTAGTGACAAATGTTAGAAAACTAGATCTGTTTATCTAAACTAACACCTAGGCTCTCACCATAACCAAAAAACACCCAAATACAGACTTCTGCATCCTTCTTTGTAATACCGAACAATAACTATGAGACTCATTGCAAGCTTTGTTGCATTTAAACTTCTGCATTATTAGTAAGTACCTAAATGTTATTTAATAATCATTTCAACAACTACAGGTAGACATACTCAAAATGTATATAACACAGATTCCCATACATTCATCACATTCTGAAACAAATGGATTTACATCTTTAACTGGGTAGCTTTCAGGAAGACACAAAACATATCAATGTTCAACTTATCCTACATGACTTTCAATAAAAAACATAGTATAATTAAATCAAAATTCTAACTGAAGACAATAATTAATTACTTCACATTCTCACCTGAAGCATCATTATCTTCAGTAATCAAAGCATCTTCACCAAAACAGTTTCTGCATTAACACAATTGCAGATGAACTTTGTACTTATTCATGTTTACATATATGTATCTATATGAGAGTGTCTGGTAGAAGGAAGGTAGAAATTAAAGATGTGTCTAGGAGACATCCCAGGAATACTACGCAAGTGGGTTCCAGGAATGGCTTTTTGAGGTTTAGTGTGAATCTGAGATGACAGCAAAGATTCCTGATAAATTCTAAGGTAGTTAGCTATGCTGGTAGTGTAGAGAAAAAAAAGCCTAACTACAGCCCAGCTGGCCAGGGTTCGATTAGCAGCTCAGGCGTCTTACGGAGTACCAGGGAAGGACGGGCATTATCATCCTTGGTGGGAGACTGGTTCTGTGGCAGTCTCCGGCTATGATCCCTAGTGTAGTCTGGGGAAGTCACTATTGGGAGATGTAGTACAAAGGGAGGATAGGCAGAGGACATGGCTGAGATGCTGCAGAGGCTGGGTGAAACACCACGTCCCCATTGCAAAGGATAATCAGAAATTGTTTCTTTGTCAACTGGATCCTTGTGATCTACAGTACTGACTTTCTTTTGAGGTCTTCATGCCATTTCTTTTTGAATGGACCCTTTCCAGACTTTTGCCGCCTACATTTAGGTGGCTTACAAAAGAAGGGCTCTGGATTAGCTGGATAATTTATTTCAAATGTAGGTACTGGAGACAGAAAATGTTGTTCTAAATCTTGCATAAGTGTTCTCCCTTTCATCCACCTTCTTAAAAAGTTCTGCAGAAGGATTCTTAAATAAGTTTTTATCTAAGGACACATTTAGTAATTGAGCTTTAACATCTTCTGGTAAGGGCAGAAGCCTTAGCCAAGCATGTCTCCTCATGACAGAGCTATCAGTGGCCGCCTAGAAACATGATTCACATCACTGTAACCACACAATGTTATATTTAGCTATATGGCTGTCTGCATGTAGCATGTCCAGAAGCTTTACCGTCAGCATTAAATATGTTAGTTACAGCCTGCCCCACATTATCCAGAATTACTAGAAGGCATTTTATGAGAGGTTGACAGTTAATTGTTCTGCAAGATAAGATGGAAGAAGCATTAACCTTATCTGTCTAAAGCTCTAATGCCTGCCATTAGGAATAGAACTGGGAGTAGGAAAAATCTTGGATCCCTTGCCTAAATCATATCAGATTACTACTCCATGCCCAGAGCAGAAGAAGCTTTGGTGCCATAAGAGGGGTCCAAGTATTTAACAACCACCAAACTGATAAAAGCTGATCTCTCTTTTGTTGTGAGTGTTGTCAACCCATTTGCATTGTCTGAACTCCCCAAAAATGCCCTTCGGGTAAAGTATGTCCCAACAACATTCTAGACGCTATGAGATCACATCTTGACAGATGGGTAACACTTCTACATATAGCAAGTCCTAGCAGGAACTCTTTCATGTTAGGGAGATACTTAAACAGCTGGGTTACCCCACCATTAAGGTAACTATATACCCACTAGGAATGGCAAAAATATCTTGCGTTGCTCTTCCAGTAGGTAGTGGCAAGATTCAGCCACAGCCCATCAAGGTAGAAGCTGTTCAGGCATGGTCTGCCCCTGTTACAAAAAATCAAATAAGCGTATTCCTGACTATAACCAAATATTTAGGACAAGAATACTGAAAATGATATTGCCCACCTATACTAATGTTGATTCAATATTTTGCAGTTTTTGCAATTTTAGGATTACTGCAACTTGACAATATTTACTTGTATATTTGCATCCATTTACTGAGAATGTCAGACTGGATGAGAAACCTATTTCAGAGGAGGCCCATGGCGAAAAGCTACATGAACATAAACACTTACACAGCATCTTGTTGCAACATAGACACTAAACAGCTCATTTGCCTTATTCCTGATATTCAGCTGAAAAGGGTCACTTGACAAGCTCATCAGCAGAATAAGCAAATGTATAAAAAATAAATTGTGGGATATAACCATTAACATTGCTGCCAACTCTAGATAATTTACGAAAAACAAATGACCATTGGATGTATATGCACAAATATGTACAGAAATACAAGAACTGCAACATATGCAAATACTGCAAGATGAACAGTGCATACAGGAAATCACAGTATTGACAAAAAAAAAACGTAAAAGTAAAACAAAACATGTCTTACGTCTTAAAGCAGGGATCCCCAGACATCAACTGCATGCTAATGACAACCTAATAACGAAGAAAAAAAAAGTCAGGACACATATGCTGGACTTCTACATTTTCTCCATATATGCAGCTATCAGATTGAAATGGCAAAACTACTCTAAGTTTAAGAGATGCAAAAGGAAAAAGTACAGTTTTGTACCTACCATAAATGTAGATGTTCGAGGATCCACATTGCTGCAGTCCTAACCATTGGGTAGTCCGCTGTCCAGTCGGCCCGAATACCAAAGTATATGGCTGACGTCGGTCAAGGCGCATTAGACTGATGTCAGGACGTCAGGGTACTAATGCGCATGACCGACGTCATATCCTCAGTCTTTTCTTGCCCCAGATGTCAGAAGACCCTAAAAAAGACAAGGCCCAAACCAAAACACCAAAAAGCCCTGCACCAAACATATATACAATATATACAATAATATATATTAACTCACACCACCACCCCTAAACAAAGAGGGAAGGAGGGAGGTAAATTGGACTGCAGCAATGTGGATCCTCGAACATCTACATTTATGGTAGGTACAAAACTGTACTATGTTCTTCATTCCACATTGCTGCAGTCCTAACCATTGGGTAGAATCCCAAAGCAGAGGTAAGGGAGGCTGGCAAATCATAAGGAAGCAGGAGCTGTCAACATGCCTTGCAAAATAGCTGTGGCAAAACCAGCCCTAGATTTAGAGTAGAGAGGAAGGTGGTAATGCTTAGAGAAAGTATGCACTGAACTCCAAGTAGCTGCCTCCAAAATATCCTTAGTTGCCACCCCCCTTAGAAATGCTGTTGAAGTGGCAGTAGCCCTAGTGGAATGAGGTCTAATCCCAGCTGGAATTTCCTTGCCATGATGGAAATAACAAAATGAAATGCAAAACCCAATCCACTTAGAAATAGTTTGCTTAGACACAGGCTTGCCCTGAGAACTCAAAGCAAAAGAAACAAACAACTGCTGAGACTGCCTGAAATCCTTAGTCCTGCTTAAATAATAACGTAACTGCCTATGTACATCTAAAGTGTGTAAAATCTTTTCCCCCTTATTTTGGGGATCTGCATAGAAAGTAGGCAAATGAATAGTTTGGTTTAAAGCCACACTAGAAACCACCTTAGGCATAAAGGAAGGATTAGTGCGTAATGATACCCTATCCTTATGGAAAATCAAAAGGGCTCTACTGCCATAAGGGCCTGCAACTCAGAAACCCTTCTTGCAGAAGTAATAGCCAACAAAAAAGCAGTCTTCCATGACAAGTATTTCAATTCAGCAGTAGCCGCAGGCTCAAAAGGTTGTAGAGTAAGTTTCTCCAACACAAAATTGAGATCCCAAGCAGGAGTAGGAGCTCTACGTGGGGGTCTTATATTCTTTGCCCCTCTAAGAAATTGCTTGAACAAAGGATGCGAAAACAATGGTGGGTCACAATCATAGTGAGCTGAAATTGCTGCAGCATGAATCTTGATGGAAGAGAAAGACAAACCTTTGTCCAGTAACTCAGTAAGATATTGAAGAGCCACACTCAAATTTGGCTCAGTAATCTCCAAATTGTTTGCTGCACTCCAAAACAAAAATCTCTTCCATTTTTCTCCGTACACTTTCCTTGTACTAGGTCTTCTGGCTTCCATAGTCACATTTAAAACTTGCTGAGGAAGCTGAGACCTGCTGTCTTTCAAAACAGAATATGCCAGGCTGTTAGATGTAGAGAATGAAGCTTGACATTGAGCAGATGACCGTCCCTCTGAGACAACAGGTGTGGAATCAAGGGTAAAGGCCATGGAGGCTTCCTTACCAGACTCCTCAGTAATGGGTACCAGTACTGCCGAGGCCAATCTGGAGCTATTAAAATCATCCTTGTCTTGTCTTGTCTGACCTTTAGAAGCACCTTTGGAAGAAGAGGCAGAGGTGGAAAGGCATACACATGAAGATTTTTCCAACTGAAAGAAAGAGCATCCACTTTCCAAGCTGTGTGATGAAATCCTTTCGTGCAAAACTTTGGCAGCTGGTGGTTTAGTGGAGAAGCGAACAGATCTATGTCTGGAGTTCCCCATGACACTGTCAATGTTTGAAATACATGAAGATCCAGTTTCCACTCGTGGGGATCCATGATTTGTCTGCTTAATACATCTGCTAAGGAGTTCTGTGCTCAGGGCAGAAAGCTTGCCTGAAGAGTTAGTTGCAGACTGAGCCCAGTCTCCCATAAAATCATTGCTTGTCTGCACAATGGGTAAGAATGTGTTCCCCTTGTTTGTTGATGTACCACATGACAGTTGTGTTGTCTGTTAGAATCAACACCTGCCCTGGAAGAAGTAACTCCTTGAAAGCAATTAATGCAAACTGAACTGCTAACATCTCTTTCATGTTGATATGTAGATGCTGTAGTCTGGCAGGCCACTTGTCTTGTATCCACTTTCCATTTAGATGAGCTCCCCAAGCAACATCTGAGGCATCTGTCGTTAGAATCTGACTCGCCTCTGGCGGGTCACAGAGAGTCCCTTGTTTAGGTGACATTCCTGAGCCCACCACAAAAATTCCTTTTGAATGCAAGGTATTATTTGAATGACAGTGTCCAAATCCTGGCAGTGCTGTGTCCACAGATTTTTGAGATACCATTGTAGCTTCCTCATATGCAGTTTGGCATTGGGAAGCACCAGAATACAAGATGCCATGAACCCTAAGGCTTGAAGGACTGTCCTTGCAGTCAGCCCGGACTGAAGAGATAGATGATGGAAGTAACTGGAAAGATTCTTTTGTTTGTCCGGGGTTAAAAGGCCATCTGGGCTGCTGTATTCAGTCTCACACCCAGAAAGCACATGTCTTGAGAGGGTACTAGACTGGACTTTATTTCGTTCACAGAATACCCTAGGCATCTTAGCACTGCTATGACATATTCCAGATGCTGTAGAAGATCTTCTTTTCTTGAGCCAGAATCAGGCAGTCGTCCAAGTAAGGATAGATTTGGATTCCTTTTAGCCTGAAGTAAGCTATCACTGGACCTAGAACCTTTGTGAATACTCTGGGCAGTAGATAAGCCAAAGGGCAATGCAGAGAACTGATAATGAGAATTTCCAGCTCGAAACGCAGATACTTCCTGCATCTTAGTCTTATTGGCACATGAAGGTAAGCTTCCTTGAGATCTAAAGTTACCATCCAGTGATCTTTGCCCAGCAGAGGTAAAAGCTGTTGTAACGTCAACATTTTGAACTTGGGAATGTCCAGATAAGTGTTGAGGATAGATAAATCCAAAATTGGTCTCCACGTGTTCCCCTTCTTTGGTACTAGGAACAGGCGAGAATAAAATCCTAGGCCCCTTTCTGGTACAGGAACTGGCTGAATGGCCCCTATTTGGAGTAACAAAGAAATTTGCTTGTGAGCCTCTTTCCTTTGTGGAGGAGGAACGTCTGGCATGCCTTTGAAAGGGGGCAAGGTATGGAAATAAAACCTGTAACCGTGGTGAATGATATCCAAAACCCATCTGTCTTGAGTAATTAAATCCCAATTTTCTTTGAAAAGAGACAGTCTTCCTCCCAAAGAAGCTGCCAGTCGAGAATGCTCTGGCAGCTGAAAAGGCAGGTCATTGGGTCTGTTCTGAAAGGACTGACCCCTGCCCTCACCAGAAATCTGAGCAGGAGAACTCCCTGTTCTAGGCCTAAAAGAACCTTGAGCTCTGCCCCTACCACGTCTAGACCTACCCCTAGACTGGGAATCATACGCAGGATATGTCCATCCCTTAGTAGGCCAATTTCTGCTAAACTTTGGAGGCTGCACCTGCAAAAAATCTTTGACAGTCTGCATAGATTTAGCCTTGTCCTCCATTTTCTTTAAAACTGCTTCCACAGGCGAACCAAACAACACATCAGACTGTAAAGGAGCATCCAAAATCCTTGTTTTAACATGCTCAGCTAAATTCTGATCCCTCAACCAAGCGTGCCTGCGAAGAACAGAACCAGTGGCAGCCACCCTCGAGGAGGCCTGCACAGCATCAAAACCACATTGCAAAGAATGCTTACCCACTTGTTCAGACACATGAACTAAATCTAGCAACTCTTTACACTCAATACCTTCCGCCAGAGCATCCACCTTAGATTTCAATTGTGAAAGGAGATAATTCTGATATTTTAGCATGTGAAACTGACAATTCGCCCTCATGGCTAAAGTGGAAGAAGTATACACTTTCTTACCCCATCTATCCAAAGCCCTTGCCTCTTTATCAGAAGGAACAGGATTTTTAACAACAGAGGCCTTAACACCTTTAGGCCCCTGAGAAACAATTTCTGGGTCTGCCCTAGGACTCTTAAAAGATACTTATGAGCTTCAGGCACCCTATAGTACCTATCAGGTTTAACAGGGGCAGGAGGCAAAGAATCAGGATTCAGGGAAGCCTCTGCAAAACCATCTTCCACCACATTCAACACAGGAGGTATAGCTAAGGGCCTATGCTGGGGTAAAAACAAGAATTCCCTAAGCCTCTTCCTGGGATCAGAGAAATCTTGGCCTTCCCATTTAAAATGCTCCCTCATGGAATGCAGAGTCTCTGAAAATGAAAAATCCTCAGGAGGAGAAGCTGAAGGAGTGGAATAATCCACATCAGAATCAGAATAATGAGGAAACTCCTGCAAGTCTTCAGCCGAAGACTCAGAAGCCTCTGAACACTGTTCAAAACTCTCAAACTCAGACTCCACCCTAGGCCTCTTATCAGGAGGGGGCATAGAACCTCTAATCATAGTAATCAAATCCTCTGCCATTTTAAGCATATGTTTCTTAGGCACAGAACCTGAAGTGCTAGGAGAAGCCCCCACTGAAGCTAAACTTGGCCTACCTCTCAAGGAAGTCTTGGAAACAGAAGGAGAGGCTCTAACTGCCTTAGGAAGAGAGGGAAGAACAGCTACCTGAGAAATCCCATCAGCCTGGCCTACCTCCTGAGAGGGCACATCCTGTAACAGTAAAGTCTCTGCCTGAGACTCCACAGAAACTCCTGGCAAAACCTCTGGCTCCACTGAGCCTTCTAAAGAACCGGCGTCCGGGACTGCGGTTCTTCAACCCTAAACTTTGCTGCTTTGTCCTTGCGCTTTTTGGGCCGAAGCGGGCGCCGGAGCATCCGGCGGCATTTTATAATTACAACGCTTCCCAAACACTAACCTGGCACAGTCTAACCTTCTCTTAATAGTGCGTTTGTTAAATCTAGCACAAGAGCGGCATCCAACAACGTCGTGCTCAGGCCCTAAACAAGGTATACACAAAGTATGGTAATCCCTATGAGGTATCTGTTTCCCACAAGAAATACAGTTATTCACTTTTTCTGACATCCGGTTAAATACTGAGGCAAGAAAAAACCAAAATGTTCCCCAACGGGGTACTTAGCCAACTTTGATTCTGTCTGAAACTCCGACTTCAGAAAATTTCAGAACGCCAACCTGCACTCGCAAAACTGCTTCTGCATCGGACCATGCGGCAAAAAAGACTGAGGATATGACGTCGGTCATGCGCATTAGTACCCTGACGTCCTGACATCAGTCTAATGCGCCTTGACCGACGTCAGCCATATACTTTGGTATTCGGGCCGACTGGACAGCGGACTACCCAATGGTTAGGACTGCAGCAATGTGGAATGAAGAACATCTACAGCTGCATAAGTGCTACTTACCTGTACAGCAGCTGTTCACATTCTTCATTGTGTCAGAGGTATTTTAGGTTATGTGCCAAGGTAACCCAGTACTGGCCATCTTTCAAAAAGATCAGACTGCCCTCCCTCTCTCTTCTTGTGACAGTAGATTGGCTGAGCATATCCAGAGAGGGAAGCCTTCAGCTGTTACAGGGAGTGAGTGTTCAGGTTTTTGCTTCCACAAAGGAGAGGAAAGTATATGATGCCAGATCTAGCAAGAAAATTTCACAGCCAATCACTGTACAATATTGTACAAAAAAACAAATCCAGCAACAACCGAATCAAAGATGTTGAAACCTATCTCAACTATGTGCAATCTGGGAGATGGCTTGTTGGTACTGCCACTGAGCAGTGAGGAATTTGAACATCTACTGTTACGGGTACATAGGACTAGCTACTGTACTATGTTCATCATTCTCACTGCTTTAGTGGCATTTTGGGTAGATTGCCAAATTGTACCCTACCTGGAAGGTGGAAGGATATGGAGCAAAGTCTGCTTTGGACTTTGAAAAGGACTCCAGTTTGTAGTGCTTTGTGATGAACAGAGGCCCAAGTTGCTGTTTCTAGAATGCTAGAATTCACCACTTTCAAATATGCCACAAAGGAAGATAAGGCCCTAGTCGAGTGAGCCACAACCTTGCCTGGAAGAGATATGCCATGGTAGGTGTAACAGAAAAAAATGGCAGAGGACAATCATGCAACTTACAGACAGGATTACCTTTCTTAGGCTATGTATAGGAGGAGACATAGCCGTTCGACATTCCTAAAGGGCTTTGTTCCTTCAAGGTAGTACCTGAGCTGCCTATATGCATCCAAAGGTATGTAGACTCTTACCTCCCTTGTTTTTTTTTCTTTCTTTAGTCAGGATAAAACACTGGGAGATTAATGGTTTGATTCAAGGCAAATTCAGAAACTACTTCTGGCAGGAATAATAGATTAGTGCATAACAGAACTTGTGCTTGTGAAAAATCTTATAGGGTTGTCCCACGATAACAGCTTGCAGTTCAGAGACGCACTTTGCAGATGTCAGAACAAACAGTAAAATAGCCTTCCAGGTTCTGAACCTTAAATCAGCCTGACGGGCAGGTTCCAAAGGAGATGAGGTCAATTTTTCAAGAACAATTAAAGAATTTGCTTTCGAGGGGATCTCACGTGCAACAATTTTTCACAAACTGACAAGGAAAAAAAAAGAGATGAAAGAGGGGGATCCACAGGCAGACAAACTGAGATAGTCACAAAATACACTTTGACAGATGCATATGACAAGCTGCCTTCAAGCATATCACACAAACATTTTTGCCTCTTGGGACCTCTGCTATTGACTAGGCACTACCCGGAATACCTCTTCCCCTTGTAAACATAAAATTTTCTAGTTGTAGGTTCTCCTGCCTCCTTAAATACCTGCTGCTCAACCTCGTGGAAAAAGAGCCTAAAAGGTAATAGGAACCATAGTAATCTGCCGTTGAGTCCTGGCCTTACCTTACCCTGTGGTAATTGCAGTTTTTGTACTTATATTAATACTGCTGAATCTTTTTTTCATCCTGATCTATGCAAAGAATTCGTCTTTCACACTTCTGCAGACTGTATGACCCCCCATGTGATATACTTGGCTGAATGTACCATCTGCCACTCCTTCTATGTTGGTAAAACCGACAGGGTCCTACGTGACAGGATGAGGGAGCATCTCTATCACATTAGGAAGGGTTCCCTGCATAATGCACTCTCTAAGCACGTCCTAGAATTTGGGACATCACATACTTTTAGGTTCAGAGTTGTTGAGACCATTAACCCTAGTATTAGGGAAGGTAATGTGTGTACACATACAGAATTTAGAGAGGCCTGTTGGATTATCATGCTCCGTGCTGACAGGGGCAGGGGACTGAATGAAAGGGCCTCTATTAGGCCAGTTCTGAAGAAAAGGAGGTTACACAAGTGAATATATTTATATCTGTCTTACATCTACCTCCTTGTGTGCTCAGTTCATACAGAGTTAGGTACATATCCATATACTTTTTATATATATATTTTTATTTGTATATATTTATGTGCACATTTATTTGTGCTTCATTTTTATTTTTAGTTCATGCTGTCCTTTTTTGTATAGAAGTTCATTCTTGTTCTTTTGTATGGCAGATTTTTTATACATGCATATATATTTACTCTATATAATTCAATAGTTTCTTATGTTCTTTTTATTTTATTCTATGCCTGATTCTGAACTGTATCATGGTTTGATTGTATAATTAATGACTTGATTGATGTGATTTGATTGGCTGCTATGTGCTCTTTGTTTAGTTTAAATAGTGGCTGTGTCAGTAGTTGTTCTATGGTCTGATGAAGCTAGGTAGTGAAAGCGCTTACCTTTTGTCGACTACAATAAAGGAGATTTTTATATGCTTTTTTATATACTTGGACTTTTTGTGCTTGCTACCTGAATCATTTCTTCAGTTCTTGCTTGGAACTTCAGTTTCCTGTATGCCTGGCTCCATCTGTTGTTAGTTTACAGCAGTCTTTTGGTTTATTTATTTCTACTTAACAACGAAGGACTTACCACTTGGATTCCACTATTTTGTTTTCGTTGTTACCACAGGAAAACAATTCATCGAGGGGGTGTGAGGAAGGACTTTTGAAGGTTCAGTTTTAAGTCCAGGCAGAAAAGGAGGAATGCAGCCTTGTCCAAGGACTCCAAGCACCTCAATAGATCTGCACAAATCATTTGTCATCTAAGTAAGAACAAATGTGGATACCTAGGGATCTACAATAGGCAGCCATTGGGGCCAGACACTTTGTAAAAACATGACGTGCAGCAGATATCACAAAGGGTAACCGCAGATATCACAAAGGTTAATGCAGAAGACTGACAATGTAAGCTGGATACAGCAAATCTCAAAAAAAAAAATCCTGAAACTGGGAGCAATAAGCATATAAGTGTCCTTGATATGTACAGTCAGCATGAAGCAATGTTCTAGAAGCAACGATGGGACCAACTGTAAAGTGAGACTTCTGAATTTCAAAACTTTTACAAAGCTGTTTAAAAAAGAGAAATCTAGGTCAGGTCAGCAGGACTGCTTTTTATTTTTGTTACCAAAAATATTCTGGAGTAAAATTCTTTGCTTTTGCATATTAAAGGCACTACTTCTACGTGATGAAGCACTGGTGCAGACAGCACTGTCTGGTCTGGGCGTAGGGGAATTCTCCTGAAAGTGGGAGCATTTTCTACCCACTATCAAGTAAGTATACCTTCTTCAAATGACTCTAGGAACCCATTTGTCTAAGACTTCTTGCAGCCAGGGTGCATGGTTGAGAGACAGATTGAGGGAAGGAGGATGAGAAAGAAGGGCAGATAGAGGTAGGAGCACTCTGTGACTTTGCATAGTCATTCCTTTGCAAGGGTTGATTTTTTTTTTGGAAAGGAACCCCTCATTTTTTTTTAAGAGCCATCCTCCTGACATTTCCTTTTGGATCCATGAGTTTTTTTGTTTTCTTTTGGCTGGGATTTTTGTTTGTTCTACCCCTTGAAGGAAGGCACCTTGTTTGGGAAGAACTTCATTTCACAAAACAACCAAGATACCCATGCATTAATCTGCCTCTGCCATACCATTATTTGAGAATTTGTGTATCACAGGGCCCAAACACCAACTCAAAACTTAAAGTTGCATTCATTATTTCTGCTTCTAAATCATCACATTAACCACAAACTACGATAAAATAACACATACTTATTGCATTTCTACAGTGTTACTGTGTTAGCTCTGCACTGATTTCTGCCATTTTTTGTAATCTAAGTTAGAAATTCTTTGGTTTGCACTCTAGTGAGTGTAGAGAGGAACCATGTCTCTTATAGACAGAGGCTGACAGCAAACTTTCCCTAGCCAACAATGGAGATGGGTAATCATAAATTCATTCCTGGACTGGCCCCTATGTCTCTTATAGGCAGAGGCTAATAGTACACATTCCTTGACTAAAACCATTTGCCACATAACATTTTAGCAACCTCCCAAGAAACATACCCCTCCTAACACACATACCCCCCATTACGAAAGGAGATACTGCCAGCCCAGCCATCTGGGATTTTGTAAATAATTATATACCATTTCTGAATACCAACATGATTTATATAAATTCAGCTGCAAAAACAGAACAGAGGTAAGGCTCCAGGCTTCTTCAAACAGTTTTATTGTCAAACTACACAAGCGCTTTCACCATTAGGCTTCTTCAGGTATATCAAGTAACACACTTACACCTGCATTTATACTAAAAGTCACATGATCACACACTAAAACTCTTAAAGACATATAAAAAAATATATAGAAAATGTATAAAAAAATTTCTTTAAAAACATAATACATAGACATAAATAACTATGCATGTAACTGTCTATATAGGCAATTAACAAATACATATAAAAACATTATATATATATATATATATATATATATATATATATATAGTTGTGCTATCTACGCAGTGGTCTGTTTTTCAAGATAGGTCTTAATGGTATGTGGTCATTCAGACCATATCCATCATTTGCTCTCAACCTCACTATCCAATTGGTTTCTAAATTTTCGGTTTGTATCCTGATATTGCCACCCCTTAGATTTTCAAAGCATCTACCTATCACCCTAAATATAAAGGTATGCTGTATGCTGGTCTCTTTAATGTGTTTAGCTAGGGCATTAAACATACTCCCCCTTTTTTTATGTGATATATATGCTCTCTGATTATATCCCTAAGTGACCTATCAGTTTTCCCTACATAAAATTTGCTACAAATCTTACAAGAAGCCAAATAAACCACATGGGAAGAATCACATTTAGCACTGATTCTAAAAGTGATATTACACCTGTATTTGGATGTTGAAATGTTGTACTTGTGTCTATAAATCTACAAAATTAACATTTAGTACATGGCTTCGTACCTGGACTGTCACTTTGCATATTATGATCTCTGGGAGTACATAGTTGTCTTCTTAAAGATTTCCTGTTCTTACAAGTAAATTGTGGATATATCCCTACCAACTTACTTACTTGTTTATCAGAAGTTAATATATTCCAGTTTTTATTATTGACATCTGTATAATATTTTATATTCCTAGAGTAACTGAAACATATCTTAAGAGGTTGTAGGGTTTTTGACTTTGTTTTCAGCATGCTACCATCTATCTGTTTAGAAAAACAGGGTTTAGCTCTACTGTGTCTTAAATTTCTAACCAATTGCAAACTTAAATCAATCAGCTTCTGGTCATACCCTCTTTCTAATAGTTCTATTTTCGTTGTATTAAGTTGTACCATAAAATCACCCTCTTTGGCATTTAATCTAGAAGCTCTATATGCTCGATTCTGTGCTACATTTCTAAATATGAATTGGGATGCATACTATCTCTTCTAAGGAGATTATTCACATGACATTCCTTCCTGAACATTTTAGTACTTAAATTACCATCCAATTCTTGTGAAACTAAAACATCTAGAAAATTAATTTCTCTATAACAGTAATTCTCCAGCCCAAACACTTTACTCCTCCCCAGACATTACTGGATGGAGACAGTCATCCCAACCCTGGCCCTAACATTCCCCTTACCACTACAAACTGTGTCCATAACAAAACTAGGACCCTTTCACCTACCCAACTACCCAACTCACTCTCTATAGCACATCTTAATATACTTAGTATTTGCAATAAAATTGCTCAAGTTCATGCCCTCCTACATACTCACCAATTTGACATCCTATGTTTATCAGAAACATGGCTAAAACCTACCATTAGAGACAATGAAATCACCCCACCTGGTTATAATATAGTCAGACTTGACCGTACTACCAAAAAGGGAGGAGGGGTAGCAATCCTTTATAAAGGAGAGCTACAAGTCAGCACAATAAAACTGAACCTCCCTTTGGATAATAGAGCAGAAGTAATTATCTCCAAACTTCAGGTCAACACATGCAAAGCCATAAATATCACCTGTCTTTATCTTCCCCCAGGAAATAACATTAATACTCTTGAGTATATCCTTAACTGGCTTTCTATTAATCTCCCTCAAGAAACCATAGTCCTTGGGGACGTTAATATTGATTGGAATTCCTGTACTAGTACAACCCCCGCCACCCATATCAACCTATATGGATTCTCACAACATATAAACTACCCTACCAGAACGAACACTCTCCATAACAAAGAAAGTACCCCGGATTGGATACTTACTAATACCCCTCATCAAGCCTACATAACAGGAACCCTTCCAGACGACCTAAGTGACCATTCTCTAACTTACATTATCAGACAGAAAACCAACATAATATTCCCTAACACTTTCAGAACAATACGCTCTAAAAAGCAATTTAACCAAGAACTTTTCCTAACAGAACTAAAACAATGTAACTGGTCACCATTAAAATCACTCCCTCTAAATGAAGCAGCTGAATACTTCAATTCAACATTCTTAACCATCCTTGACCACCATGCACCAACTAGCTCTATAAGAACCAAAGCTAAGCCCGCCCCTTGGCTCACCAACAATACTAAACAAAAAATCCTTCTTAGAAACAAATCCTGGGCAAAATGGCGTACAACTAAGAATCTAGCAGACCGACAAACCTTTAGAGAACATAGAAATATTACAAAAAAAGCCATCCTACTAGACAAAAAGAACTTTTATCTACATTTACAGCAAACCACTCAAAAGGATCCTAGAAAATTCTGGACTAGTATTAACAATCTTCTTTTCCCAGGCCAGTCAATCTTACCCAACCCACAAGGCTCAAACCCTGGCAATCCTGCACAAACAGGAAATGCCTTCAACTCTTTCTTCACAGACGCCATCCAAACTCTAGCTAGCCACCTATCCCTTGATACCTCTAACCTGCCCACCGCTTTTATAAACCTACCTCCTTTATTTCACTTACAACCAGTATCTACTTCCTTCATTTCCTCCCTTCTCCAAAAGTTAAAACCTAATACTCCCGCAGCCGATAAACTACCTGCAGAATTCTTGCAAAAAGGAGCTAAAGCCATTGCCTATCCCATCTCCATTCTGATAAATAGATCTATAAGTGAAGAAACTGTCACATCTATCTGGAAAATTTCTCATATCATTCCACTACACAAAGGGGGGAACTCCAATGACTTCTCTAACTTTCGCCCTATAGCTTTACTATCCCCTATTGCAAAAATTATGGAAAAGTGTACCCATAAATAACTTCTTAACCACCTTCTCCAGAACAACCTACTTGCCAACTGTCAACATGGTTTCAGACCTTCCCACAGTACTACCACTGCTCTGCTGTCATTCACTAACTGCATTAACAATAACCGCAAAAAAAAATCTTCTCTCATCTGCAGTTTTCATTGATTTATCTAAAGCTTTTGACATGGTTAATCACCAACTACTCCTCCGTACACTGAACTCTCTTTCACTCGATCCTCTATCTATGAGCTGGTTCATATCCTACCTTGAAAACCGCCAGCAGGCTGCACTCTGGAAAAATAAACTATCAAATCACCTCTCTATATCCCTTGGGGTCCCACAGGGCTCAATACTAGGCCCACTCTTGTTTTCCATTTATATTAATGACCTGAGTTCTACTATTCCTTACTCCACCTGTATTCAATATGCAGATGACTCTACCATAATCTGCTCAGCCTCCTCTCAAACTGAACTTCATAATCTTACTCAAAAAGCTTTCAACACTGTAGAACAATGGTTCTCACACAGCTGCCTCCTCTTAAACCCCAATAAAACTAAACTACTACTCTTTACACCAACCCGAAAGTCCACCTCTTTCCATTTCAATCTCACTTCTAACAACGATACTCATCACTCCTGAACAACAATAGACAACAATCTTAACTTTGACACTCATATAAACACCACAATAAAATTAGTTAACAAAAAACTAGAATCCCTTTACAGAATTAAACCCTATCTTACACCTGAAGCTAGGACCACTATAGCCAGAACTCACCTAATCTCCACTCTCCTCTATGCTTCTCCTATATACACCAATCTCTCAAAAAACAACCTCAATAAACTAGCACCATCCTATAACAATATTGCTAGATTTGCAACAGGCTCTCCTTTTGGAACCCATCACTGTCTAAATCTACGACATCTAAACTGGCTAGAACTACTTAACCAGCTCCAACTTCACCAGCTTACAATAATCCACAAGACCCTGTATCAACCTAGCAACACCCCAATACTCTCTACCCTAATTACACCTTATAATAATCTCAAAGATCTACGCTCCTCAAACAAACTACTGATCAATACTACTAAACCCAACAACTCAGCAGGTGAATCCTTATTCTCAAACTCAGTTGGAAAAATATGGAATAAACTACCCTCAGAAATCACTTCTCAGTCTTCTCTCTCACTTTTTAAAAAGAACCTAAAACTATACCTCAATAAACACTGGCTATGCTCCTATACTAACCCAGACTAATTATTTTCCTATCCTCTATACCTCACCCTACATCCTTTCTTTTCTTCCATTTAAGTATTCTTTAAAATACTATTATACAACATATATGTATCTTGTACCTGATCATGTAATCACTAAGTGTTTTGCAATTTGTATGTACCAGTGTGTGTGTGGGGGGGGATTTTTATTATAATTGGCTTTTGTAATACTTGCTGTTTTATAACATCTGTAATAACTTCTGTTTTAACTATGTATGATTTCTTGGAGCTTTTCTCCCCGGGCCTCTACTGAAAATGGACATCTATCCAGCTCACTAGCCCGGTCAACAAATGTAAAATAAAATAAAATAAATAAAATAATAAATAAAATAAAATTCAGGGTGAATTTGAGGAAACTTGCTGAAACATTAATATAATTTACAAAAATCTTAAGCTCTTCTAAAGAGCCTCCCCATAACAAAAAGAAATCATCCACAAATCTACGAAAAAACAGGATTTCATTCCTATATTCACTCATCTCCAAAATATCTTTCTCCCATCTTAGCATTACAGCATTTGCATAGCTGTTAGCACATGATGTTCCCATTGCAATGCCATGACATTGCCAATAAATTCTATCTCTGAATACAAACACATTATTTTCCAGCACCAACCTCAGTAACATTCATGTTAGCCCCATTCTGTTATAATCATATTTCCCATTTTCAATCATTAATTCAACACCGTTAATTCCATAATC
The DNA here is from genome assembly GCF_019279795.1 of Protopterus annectens. Lineage (NCBI taxonomy): Eukaryota > Metazoa > Chordata > Ceratodontiformes > Protopteridae > Protopterus > Protopterus annectens. The sequence continues at coordinate 788,991,934 of NC_056741.1, read as the reverse complement.
ATTAGGTATAACATAATCCACAAGACCCTGTATCAACCTAGCAACACCCCAATACTCTCTACCCTAATTACACCTTATAATAATCTCAAAAATCTACGCTCCTCAAACAAACTACTGTACCGTTAATTCCATAATCATTAGGTATAACAGTAAAGAGTGAAACCACATTGAGTGTTACTAGTAATAATTGCGTCTTATCAGTGTGTTCACAAAAATTATATAAATCTCTTACAAATTGTTCAGTGTCTTTCAAAATGTGGTTAGATTGGTTTATAAGACTTCTAAGGGATTTTTCCAAATAAATAGAGCTAGATTCAGTACACCAGTTTCTACTGGCTACAATGGATCTCATAGGGGGGGTTTCTTATTCTTATGTATCTTGTGTAAACCTTGTATCATAGGAATAGTGGGGTTGAGAATAAGAAAATAGTTAAGTAAACTTTCAGCTATAAAATTCATGCTAGCCATCTCCTTTAATTGCTTATGAACATAATCAATCATCTTATTAGCTTGTACTAAAGTGATAGCTTTATAAAAAGCATCATCGTTTAATAGGAAAAGCATTTTCTTATCATAATCTTTCCTGTCTAAAATTACAATAGGCCCTCCCTTGTCTGCTGGACGTATCATAATAGACTGATTCATCTGTAGACTTTTTAATGCTATACAAATGCAATCGGATAAGGGCAAAGGCTTAAATGAAAGAATTTCTATAAAACCCTTTTTAAAGGACAGACCCATGAAACATTGAATAAATATAATCATGAAATAACTCTTTTGTATATATTAAAGTGAATGAGAGTTCTCTTTTAATTATGTATACAAGTATAAATAAATATATATATATATATATATATATATATATATATATATACATGACTATATTGGACTAATTATTGATTTTAATAGAATTATTTGAATATATTTTTAAAGATATTAAGTATTGATGCTTATATTTAGAACATATGGAATTAGTTTTGTAATATAAATGATTTTGAAATTCAAATGAATTAATATATAAAGATAGAACAGTTACACAAAAAGACTGAACGGCAAAATAGACTATACGTATATTTAATAAAAACAGTACCAACAGAGTAAACTTGAAGCGCTTTTCGTTTGTTTAAAAACAAACTTCATCAGAAGTACTATACGTTCTATGAGGTAATCCTTAAATACAAAAAAAAAAAGCTTCAATGTAGCTTCGTGACTACTTATAATTCTCCAAGTAAATTTATTGTCAATATTATAACAAAAAATTGTGATTTATTTAAATCTGACAATGTACTTTTCGAACAATTGGGTTGTAAACCATCAGTAGTTTTTAGAAGGGGTAAAAACTTGAAAAACATACTTGAGAAATGTAACAGCATAGTTCCTAGAATAACAGGAACGTTTAAATGTGAGAGCTGCAATTATTGCAGGTCCATTGATAGTACGAACTCTTTTACAATAAATGGTCATACATACAAAATGAAATATAAATATAATTGTAACTCTAAGTTTATCGTTTATTTGGCCAAGTGCACAGGATGTTTTGCATTCTACATGGGTAAAACCGAAAGATTTCGGGATAGGATTTATGAACATCAATATGCAATAACCCACAGTAAGATGGATAATGCCTTGGCGAAACATGTTCATAGTAATGTTACTCATAAATTCAAATTTTTAGTGATCGATAATTTCACACAGGACTGCAGAGGTGGTCCAAGTTCTTTCAGGTTGGAAGAGTTAGAGCTACTCTGGCAGCTGAAATTAAATGCCTTTAACTATCCTGGCTTAAATGAAGCATGCTCTATTACGAGTATACTGAAACGTAAAAATTTGCAAAGATAGTATATTTGTATTTTATATTTTTATTTTATATTTTGTATTTTTTATTTGTACTTGTGGTAATCTGTATGAATAATTTTTATTAAGTCACTTTATCTAGTTTCGAGCTAGGTTCTAGTGTGTTTATAACTTTTATACATAGAACGTTTTCTTTAAAACTGGGACTTGAAATCTGAATTACTACAATTGTTTAATTATCAATTTGTTTGTTGGTTTCCCGCACTTTTTTGTATTTTTGTATTTAAGGATTACCTCATAGAATGTATAGTACTTCTGATGAAGTTTGTTTTTAAACAAACGAAAAGCGCTTCAAGTTTACTCTGTTGGTACTGTTTTTATTAAATATACGTATAGTCTATTTTGTCGTTCAGTCTTTTTGTGTAACTGTTCTAAGTTTGTCGTGCCTGATTAGTATAATATATAAAGATGTTTATACAAGTACATTTTATTAGATATAACAGCTTTCATATCAAGTTTTTAAATTCATATATGCAATAAAATTAAGATACTGGAACAACAAAGCAGATACCACCATCGAGTGGTAAAACATGAAATGGTTAAAGAATTGTTAATAGATTTTTTTGGCGCCTTTTCTGCTATTTAAATTGTTAACCAATGTTACTGAATATGTCTGAAGAAGGGTTTGGAATTAACCTGAAAGCGCTAACATTGTTTTAAATTTCTCTGATGAATAAAAGACTTTAAAATGAAGAGCTGTGGTGGTACTGGAGGTATAAGTATTTCTGTTTGCCTTTACGTTACTAGTACCTTTGCCTTTTAAAACTGCTTTTGGAATTACTGAATATAACGTATATATTACACTTAGGGAAGAACACAGGAAGCTGGAAAGATTGGTAAAGATTGGCCTCTGAAGTTATCTTTGGAACAAAGGATTAGTCCTGAGAGACACCCTGTCCTTTTGGAAGACCATAAAAGGGGGCTTAATGCTGTGAGCCTGCAACCTGGAAACTCTCTTGGCAGAAGTAATAGCCACCAAGAACGCCACCTGCCAGGACAGTAATTTAAGATCACAAGATGCTGCAGCCTCAAAGGGCTTTTGTGTCAAAGACTGCAACACCAGAGTTAGATCCCATGGTGGGGAGGGATCTTTGACAGGAGGTCTAAAGAGAAAGACCCCTTTAAGAATGGCCTTGCACAACTTGGAAAAAAAGGTTGGACCCTCATTCAAATGGAAATTAGAGAAGGCCGCCAATTGGAGTTTAATTGTGGAGAAACTAGCCCCTTCCTGAAAAAAGAGAAGCCAAGAACAACAGGATGCCAGGAATAGGGGCTGAAAAAAGGGTGTAGATTTCTTTGTCTGGCCCAAATTGATATTTTTTTTCCATTTACTAGAATTTATCTGCTTGGTAGATGGTTTCTGAGAGGCTAAGATAATATTCTTCATTGGAGAGGAAGCCTAGACTGGGAAAGGATCAATGGAATTGGAGGAACCATGCGGTTAGACAAAGAGACTGGAGGTCAGGAAGAGGAAGCCCCCAAGGGTGGGAAATGAAATTCAGGGTGGGATCCAATATCCAATGAGGATATTTCAGATGAGACCACGCCTGATGAGGCCAAAAGGGGGCAATGAGGATGAGAGGAGTCTTCAGGTGATGGGCTTTCTGCAAAACTCTGGGAATGAGGGGAGTTTGCAGGTAAGCATATAGAAATCCTGATGGCCAATCGTGAACCAGACCATCCCTGACAGACTCCCCCATTGGGGGGATCAGGGCAAAGTAGTTGCTGCATTTGTGGTGGACTGGGGAAGAAAAAAGATCACAGCAATTTAGACCCCAAGGGTCAAATATCTTACATGCCACTGAAGGATTCAGGGTCCACTCATGAGGACTCAGGCTAGATCTGCTGAGTTTGTCAGCCAACATGTTG
>NC_056741.1:788940711-788968211 GCF_019279795.1 Protopterus annectens | reverse complement strand
TCAGCTCAGGTTGGACAGTTTGGAGACAAAGCAAGAGAGGCGAGATTGCTTTGGTTTGGACATGTGCTGAGGAGGGATGCTGGGTATATTGGGAAAAGGATGCTAGGGATGGAGCTGCCAGGTACGAGGAAAAGAGGAAGGCCTAAGATAAGGTTTATGGATGTGGTGAGAGAGGACATGCAGGCAGTTGGTGTGAAAGAGCAAGATGTAGAGGACACGTTAAAATTGAAACAGATGATCCGCTGTGGCGACCTCTAACAGGAACACCCGAAAGAAGAAGATGATGACAGTTTCAGAGTGCAATGGCCCCCTCCCCATCTCTGGGGGGGGGGGGGGTCCAATGCTTTTGTGTTTTTGCAACCTTGGAGTAGGCACTGCTAAGTTTATATCCCCTCCCCCCAGGTTTTAAACCTTTTAGTTTCAAGTAATCATGTCAATTAAATGATATAATTATTCACAGTGGATCCCAACTTGAGTGAAGTCTGATCTATTACTGTTCCTCTAACTGCATAGACTGAACTGTGTTTTGGCACTATACTCAGAGGGCATGGCTCAACTAGTCAGTGTTGTGTCAGTCTAACTAGTGATCAAACACAAACTCTTCTGGTGATTAAAGGATGGGAAAACAAGGTTAGGTGACTGAAAAACATAGCAGCAGCAACTCAGGTTGCATGTAAGACATAACTAATAACATGGAATTACAAAAATACTCAGTGAGGTCACAATAGTCACATCTAGAAGCCTCACTTAAAAGATAAAACAATATTAAACAAGCTACACATTCAACTGTAACAATAAAGGGCTACAATTTGCGTTACAAGCACTATGACATTTGAATCAAAAGGTCACTATGCAGTGCCTGAACAGAAAAAGTGAAATCACAGACTTCAGGTTACATAAAGGCTTGACAATACTGGAACACCACATAGGTGCCTTATGAGAGCACCTTAAGGCCCTTTTCCTCTAGTTAGTCTCCTATAGATTGCTGAGGGGTCATTTAGGTTATCTATGCCTGGTTTACAAAGCACCCACAAACCCCACATTTATGAATCGCCTGCATATTTGTAAGTCAAATAGTACCAGAAATACAAGGTCTGGGGACCTGACTTTTGTCTGCGATTTAAACAGAACATGCTGGAGAGAGAGGTGCGTTTCCCAGAGACTGCCTGTTCTATGGAACAGGCTTTCAATCTATGTGAAGCTGAGTTTGTCTATTACCTGGTTTAAGTGCAACATAGACCAGTGAATAGGGAACAGGAAATTTACAGTGGGCTTGGTATCCATGTCCCTTATGGACAGAGGTAGCTTATAAATGCCTGGCTCTCAATGTCCTATTTGGATGGAGGACACCATTATTCTTTCGAGAAAACTTTGCTAGGCTTGGACCCCCTGGATCATTAGGCATATTTATATTCATAGATTGCTACTAGGCTATCACAAAAACATAATATGAAATGACATGTTTGTTTGTACTTTCAAAAAAAATACTTAATTTTTTACCAAAAATGCCACTGTTAGGCCATACTTTGATTCACAAGCTTCCCTGTCACACCTTCCTTTCATTTGTAGTAAATATATTAAGCTCCCTTAGCCATAATCTAAGGAACAAACCATAAAAGCATTAAAATAATTTTCAACTATCTTAAAATGGGACAGGATCTGCAACTAGAGTTAGGCATTACAGGTTATAAACCGATAAACTTGGAAGTTTGCCTGAGTCACTGAAGTGTGAAACGAAAAATACAGTTGTTTAAGTAAACTTACCATAACAGTAGATGTTTGAATGATCACTGCTGTAGTAGCCTCAGCTATACGGGTTATTGTCTGCCAAGAATACAACAGCCAGACAGCTTCCAAAGCTTCACGTCACCTTCCACACATAAAACTGTCATGCATCTGAGCTGACTAAAAGACAAGTTTGGGCACCAAGCCCTTCAGACCTTTCCTGCCAACAGAGAGACTGAGGCGGAGCCCTGAAAGGATAACAACAGGAACAATAAAAAATGTCCACACAATGGCATAAAAACACACCAAAAAGTGAGATAGAGGGAGGGAGCAGCTACTGCAGCAGTGATAATCTGAACATCTAATGTTGTGGTAAATTTACTTACTCAGTTGTACTATGTTCATCATATTGATCACTGCTGCAGTAGACTTGGCTATATGGGTAGATTATCTTAGCTTATTACATTTGGGTGGTAGAAGGAGAAGAGTCAAGGAACCCCTGGAGAATGATCCTAGAGAAGGAAAAGGAAAAATATGTACAGAGGACCAAGTAGCAGCTTCTAAAATACTTCTAGAATCCAACCCTTTCCAAAAAGCCATATATGAAGCCAAGGCCCTGGTAGAGATGACCTTTACCAGACCTGGAATAGTTTTGTTACTAAAAGTACAACAAAAGTTAATAGCCACAGACAACCACTGGAAAATAGTCTGCTTTGACATAGGTTACCCCCTCTTCTTAACTTCACAAGAAATGAAAATTGATCCAAAGAGCTGAAAGAGTTAGTTTTGTCAAGATAGTACCAGAGTTGTCTATGGACATCCAAAGTATGGAGTTTCCTTTCTCCCTTATTTTTAGGTTAAAGTAAACCTGAATACTATTTTAGGCATAAAATAAGGATTAGTTCTCAAAGAAACTCTGTCCCTGTGGAAAATGAGAGTGACTCACCATAACAGATTGTAATTCAGGTACTCTTCTTGCAGAGGTCATAGCAATCAGTAAAACTATTTCCCATGTTATGAACCTCATGTCAGCCAGATTAGCTGGCCTAAATGGAGCAAGTGTTGGCTTCTCTAATACATATTAACGATCTCAAGGATGGACCACCCGGTTTCCTTGGAGGCCTCTTGTGCAAAACCAATTTCAAAAAACATTTTGACAAGAGGCTGCATTGAAAGAGGATCCATGGGCTGACATGCTGAAATAGTATTACAACTATACTCTTAAATAATTTAAACTAACAAGAACACTGTTTAACAGACAATATAAATCTGAGATGCCAACAGTTAACCAAATACAAAGCAAACGTACTCCCCACTTTCTTCAAAAGTTATGCATTCCTAATGACACTTTTGAGTGATGAACACATGTAGCAGTTTAGACATGCAGATGCTTGCTTCTATAAGGTATGTGGTTGTGATTTCTGTTGAGGGAGGGGAATGATGCACATTCAGAACATATCTATATTAAGCTTGCATTACATCAAAGGTAAAAATCACATATGTTTCTCCATAATATTAACCTTTTCTGAGACTGCAAAGATGTCACAACCAAAACTTCATAAAGAGACCACAGAAATATAAATCCTCAAGGGTGGAATGACAATTTTAGGTGCAGTATACACAAGTGTCCAAGTATAAACTCCCACTTGCTGAACAGAGTCCTTTACTAAAGAAAAACAAGTAAATACCTCAACAGCAGTAAAACTGACAAACAAAAAAAAAACAGTAAAAAAAAAAAAAAAAATGGAAGCACAAAGTTTACTTTTTTTAATGTCGATCAAGCGCTTTCTACTCTTGTAGATCGTCAGAAGTACAGTAATATTAAAAAACATTTAAATACCATTTACATAACTCACATAAACAAATAAAAACACTTAGTCAATTATTGTAATAAGCTGTTAAAGACACAAACCCTAAAATACCATAAACAATAGATGTGCAAAAAATTAAAACCTTTATTTACATCTGCCATAATATTGTCGTCTGTGAAGCTCCACTTTATAACTGGCATTGCTATTCAAAAACCAGGAGTGCTGTAAGCATACAACTCTATTTGCCACTTTAACTCTCTCAAATCTAGTTCTCTCTCTCTCGGTCACCATAAAAATCAGTACTACTACGTGGTCAATGACGCAAAAATAAAATTTCCTAAAAGTCTTACATTTCGAACACGTTTGGCAAGTGCATTGTCCATATTCTTAAACTTACTGGCATACAAATGCTCATAGATTCTCTTTCTGAACTGTCTATTCATTTTTCCTACATAAAGTGCCTCGCATGAAAAGCATTTGGTGAGATAGACCAGATACGTAGAACTGCAGGTGAAAAAAACTGGCAATGAGTAATATTTGATGCTACCCGAAACTTCAAAAAATGGACCCTCAAAAATGTATCTACAAACAGAGCAGCATTCCTCAACCACCGAGATGCAGACCAGTACCAGGCTGTGGATCACTTGGTACCGGGCTTCCAGACAGAGTGAAATGAAAATGTGAATGTGTGTATGTATGTGTATGAGTTTATGCGTCTGTCTGCATCTGTGAGTGAATGCGTGCATGAAAGCAGAATGTGTGTGTGTGTGTGTGTGTGTGTGTGTGTGTGTGTGTGTGTGTGTGTGTGTGTGTGTGTGAAGAGTGAGAGTGATCCCTAGCAGCAGCAGCAATGAGGTCTGCATACCTCTTGACCATACCACTCAACATCTTGCACAATAAATCTGGACAGAGCCACAAATAATAGGGACAAACTTTAAATATTGCTTTTATAAACAAAGTCAACAAGGTTGCCATTAGGTCTATGTACCTCTCGACCATACCACTCAACCTCTCACACAACAGATCTGGACACATACCTCTCAACCTCTTACAGCAAGAAATCTACCTCTCAACCGCTTACAGCAAGAAATCTGGACAAAGTCAAAAATAATGGGGGGACAAAGGCCCAAAAATAGGGACACTTAAGTACTGCTCATACAAACTTGGAGAGTAGATAGAAATACAGGTTTTGCATTAGCATGTATTTTCTGACGGGCATGAAGTCTGAAACTCGGCTGTTTGTCATTATTTTCTGACTCCAAACCTCAATGATCTGCTAGAAAACAATTTTATGAGAAACAGACCAAAAATATGAAGCAATAATCTGGACATTCTGCAAATATCTGTACAGTTCAGAGGTATGCTGGACAGAGCCAAATAATAGGGACATATTTTAAATATTGCTCTTATAAACTTAGAAATTTAATAAGGTTGCCATTAGGTTTAAATATTTCTCAACCATAGTAGATCAATGTTATGCAATTAAGCAGTATGTACACTTTTTTTGGTAATTATTGCCAATTGCCTTTTTATTGCACTTTGGAGCTTTTCTCCCTGGGTCTCGGATGGAAAAGGACTTCTAGTTCAGGCCTCTCCAGTAAACAAATGCCTAATAAATATATAAATAAATATTATTATACACGTGCGAAGGCTGGTCCATGGAAAATTGTCTTACATGAAACCAGTCCTTGATGCAAAAAAGGTTGGAGGCCACTGACATAGAGCACTGCTGGCATTAAAAGAAACCCAAAGTTCCAAAAAGGGGCAATCTTTTGTTTTTAATAAGTGTTTTAAAATTACTGGCTTTTTTGTTGAAAAAACAAGGAGCGTCTCCCACTGCTTGCTTAATATCCCTACTTTCTCCAGGAATTCACCAGTGATTCCTTATTACTCTCTTTATAGCATCATTGCCCAAGGAAAAAAACGATGGCATAGAAAGGGACCACTCCCGATAGTTATTATTCAAAACTTTGCCAGTTTCTCCAACTTGTTCCCCAGTGGCTCCCAGATTTACAACTCTGTCAATAACATCTGTGTGGTGCTTCACAGACAAGCTTATTAGAATTGTTTTTATTTGTTGATGTGAATTATGTAACTGGTATTTAAATGGTTTTTAACATCATTGTGCTTATTCTAAAGAAGACCTACAAGGGTCGAAAGCACTTAAATTTACATTAAAAAAGTAAACTTTGCATTTCTTCTGTTTTTTTTTCAGTGTTTTTTATTGAATCCAGGCCTTTACATGAATTTCAAAATGACAGTCTGCCAACATGCATTGTAATCAGTTTTAGCCAAGGGTGGGAAATGTATTAGAAGCCCATAAAATACCTTTACTAAGCTGGCAATATATCACATACCTCTTAACTTCTTAGTGCAAAAAATCTAGACAAAGTCCACAGGTAAAGAATGTAAGCTTTTCAAAGGCAATTCACAGCACCATCTGCAACACGCACTCTATGCTAGTACCACTGACCTCTACTCAATGTTAATGCAATATAAACCCATAATATCTCCAAACTGAGCTGAAATTACATCAGAAAAAAAAACTCTATACATTTTTCCAAAACAATACCTTTTCTGTCACTGGAATTATGTTAGCCCTCTCCCTAATACAGACTGGCATGCAATGACAAACATTATATCAATGAAAGGTTGCCCAAAATACCAACAACTACAATATGAAATGGACTGCGGCCCATCATAAGACATACTTTCCAAAGAAATCTACTAGCAACTTCAAATGGTTTCAGAGATACAGTCTTATATACACAGGCACAACCAATGGGCACATACAGTTATTAGGCTATTTTATTTGTCATTTAGCAAGCAACAAAAGTACAGCTGTGTACACGTATCATAAATGTAGATGTTTGAGTGTATTCACTGTTGCAGTCATCACATTTGGGTTATCCTGCCAGGGGTATCCCTCAGTCGGCCCGAATAACAGAGGCTTAGCATTTCTGCATCGGTCGCTCCAGGACTGATGTCAGGTCGTCAGTGGTATAAAAGCATGCAGTCGACGCCATTACATCAGTTTTTTTTGCCCTAACTGTCAGAAGCCCCCCAAATAGGGAGCTAGGTTATGGTGGAAGATCACCACCAGTAGAAAGTAAATACCAGAAATAAAAGGAATCCCTGTGAGGAGACAGGAAGAGAGAGAGACAAAGGGGATGGAGGGAGGAAAACCAGGACTGCAACAGTGACGACACTCGAACATCTACATTTATGTTAAGTGTACACAACTGTACTATGTTCTTCATGTTTCACTGTTGAAGTCATCACATTTGGGTTGATTCCCAAAGCTGAAGAAATGGGTGGAGGCAGTCAAGAAGACTGTGGGCTGGCTAGGATGCCCTGCAAGACTGCGGTAGCAAAGCCTGTCCTGGATTTGGAAAAGATAGGCAGGTGGTAATGCTTGGTGATGGTATGAACAGATGTCCATGTTGCAGCCTCCAGGATGTCCCTGGTGAGGACCCCTCTGAGAAATGCTGCAGAGGTGGAGGTTGCTCTGATGGAATGTGTCCTGACCCCCTTTGGGGATGGTTTCCTGTGCTGTCTGTAGCAGAAATGGATGCAGTGTGCTATCCATTTGGAGATTGCTTGTTTGGCTATGGCCTTGCCCTCTACTCCTGCTTCGAAATGGACTAGTAATTGATCAGCTTTTATGAAAGATTTAGCCCTGTCCAGATAGAATCTGAGCTGCCTGTGCACATCTAGAGAGTGCAGAATCCTTTCCTCCTTGCTTTGTGGGTTAGGGAAGAAGGTGGGCGAATGTATGGATTGGTTGAGAGCCACAATGGACACCACTTTAGGCATGAAGGATGGGTTAGTCCTGAATGAGACTGTCAGCATGGAAAATGATGAAGGGCTCTACAGCCACAAGTGCTTGTAGCTCTGATACGTTTCTAGCTGAAGTGATAGCCAGAAGCAAGGCTGTTTTCCAAGACAGAAATTTTAATTCTGCTGAAGCTGCAGGTTCAAAGGGGGATAGGATGAGCTTTTCCAACACAAAGTTAAGGTCCCAAGCTGGGGTAGGAGCTGTTCTAGGTGGCCTTACGTTGTTAGCCCCTCTCAGGAACTGTTTGATAAGAGGGTGTGAGAAGAGAGGAGGATCTGTGCTGCAATGAGCAGATACGGCAGAGGCATGAATTTTAATAGAAGAGAAGGATAGACCCCCTGTGTTGTAGGTCTGCCAGGTAATCCAGGATGAGAGATTGGGAGGGCTGTGCCATTCCGGCTCCCTTAGCCTGGATCCAGGTGCAAAACCTTTTCCACTTGTCAGCATAGGATTTCCTAGTGCTGGGGCATCCGGCTTCACGTATAACATCTAGAACTTGTTTGCTCAGGCTGGCAGCTTGAGGGGTGGTCAGGGAATAAGCCAGGCTGCCTGGTTGAGGGTCTGTAATTGGGGATGCATGAATTCTCCATTCTCCTGGGTCAGGAGTGTAGGGATCTGAGGTAGGTGCCATGGTGGCAGGGGTGACAGGCTGCGCAGCAGTGGGTACCAGTGCTGGCGTGGCCAGTCTGGAGCAATCAGGATTGCCCTCGGCTTTTCCTCCCTTATTTTGAGCAGTACCCTTGATTTGAGTGGTAGAGGGGGAAATGCACAGACAGAGAGGCTCATCCACTGGAAGGCTAGGGTATCTACTTTCCAGCCCTAGCTGTGAGGTTCCCTGGTACAGAATTTTCTGAGCTGATGAGTGGAGTGGGAGGCAAAGAGGTCGACCTTCGGGATGCCCCATTTCGAGGTTACAAGGTTGAAGGTGCTGTGGCCTAGCTGCCACTCATGTGGGTCTAGCAGGTTTCTGCTTAAGTTGCCTGCCAGAGAGTTTAGAGAGCCTGGCAGGAATTGTGCTAGCAGGTGTAGCTGCATGGCTGAGGCCATGTGCCAAAGGGTCATGGCAAGCTTGCAGAGAGGATAAGAGTGTGTCCCTCCTTGCTTGTTGATACATCACATCACGGTGGTGTTTGTCTTGATCAGTAGAAGCCCTGGGGAGAGTAGGGGTCTGAAGGCGGTCAGGGCATACTAAACAGCTAACTTTTTGGTTGATGTGCAGATGCATTTGAAATGGGCTCCAGTGGCCCTGAATGCACCTGCCGTCCAGGTGTGCACCCCAGGCATAGTCTGATGCATCTGAGGTCAGAGTCTGGGTGGCGTGGGGTTGTGAGAAGGGAAGTCCCTGGTTGTGGTTGCAAGCTGCTGCCCACCACAAAAATCTTTCCTTAGACAAGGTATCATTGGCATGAGAGTTTCCAGGTCTTGAGAGTGTTGACACCAAAGGCTTTTTAGGTACCATTGTAGTTTCCTCATATGCAGTCTGGCATATGGAATGAGTAAGATGCTGGAAGCCATGAACTCTAGAGCTTGAAGGATTTTCCTTGCGGTTAACTGGGTTCTGGTGGCTAGCTGAGAGAAGTAGTCTGTCAGGTAGGCTCGTTTTTCTGGAGTAAGGAATGCCATCTGTGATGCTGTGTCCAGTCTTGCTCCCAGGAATAAAATGTTTTGTGTGGGGACTAGTTTTGATTTATTTTCATTGATAGTATACCCCAAGGAGGTCAGTAGGTCCTTTACAAAAGTCAGGTGCTGTAACAGCTTTTCCTGACAGTCTGCCTGAATCAGGCAATCGTCTAAGTGGGGGTAAATTTGAATATTTCTTTGTCTGCAAAAAGCAATGGCTGGAGCCAGGCATTTTGTGAAAACTCTGGGAGCAGTGGATACGAAAAAGAGAAGCGCAGAGAACTGCAAGTGCATATATCCTGCCCTGAAATGTAGATATTTCCTGCAAGATTCCCTAATTGGGATGTGTAGGTAGGCCTCTTTTAGGTCTAGGGTGGCTAACCAAGCACCCTTGGAAAGCATAGGTAGAAGCTGCTGGAGGGTGAGCATTTTGAATTTTGGTATCACCAGAAAGGTGTTTGGAATGGATAGATCGTGGATTGGGCGCCAAGTGTCCTCTTTTCTGGGTACCAGGAAGAGTCTGAATAGGAACCTTGGCCTATCTGTTCTGCAAGAACATGCTGTATTGCCCTCATGGACAGCAGGGAAAGGACCTGCTTTTTGGCCTCTGCCCACGGGTTTGGAGGAAGATCTGGGAACCCTTTTGAGTTTGGCAGAGTGTGGAAATAAAATTTGTATCCCTGGGACACTATGTTAAGGACCCGTCGGTCATTGGTAATAGAAGCCCAGTTGCTTGCATGGAAGGAGAGTTTTCCTCCTAGGAGCACAAGCAGGTGTGCAGAGGTAAGGGGTGGAGGTGTAAAGTCATTGTGAGTTCTTACCATAAGGGTGTGGCTTTGCACTCCCTGTTTTTGAAGAGGAGGAACTCCATTGCCTAGATCTCTGCATTCCCTGGGGCTGCTGTCTGGGGTGGGGGTCTGTTTCTCCTGGGTATGGGCTGAGTTGGCCTGGAGGGGGCAGGAAAGGACAAGTGCTTGGAGGGCTTGGAGGCTGGACCTGTAGGAAGTCTAACTGTCTGCACAGATTTAGCTTTTTCTTCCATCTTTTTTAAGACTTCTTCTGCCTTGGTGCCAAATAAATTGTCTTTGTTCAATGGTGCGTCCAATAATTTGGATTTGACATGGTCTGGCAAGGTCTGTTCCTTAAGCCAAGCATGCCTTCTAAGGACAGAGCCGGTGACTGCTGCCCTGCAAGATGCTTCTATTGCGTCAAAGCCACATTGCAAGGTGTGCTTAGTAACTTGACTTGTAGAATGCATTAGCTCTTGTAATTCTTTATTTTCTGCACAAGCAGGAAAGGAAGACATTTTTTGTTTGAGGAGTTCCATGGTATGTTGCTGATATTTCAGCATGTGGAACTGACAATTTAATGCTCTAATAGCAAGAGTAGCAGAGGTGTATACTTTTTTACCCCATCTGTCTAAAGCTCGGGAATCCCTATCTGAGGGGGTGAGATTCTTAGCTGAGGTTGCTTTGATTCCTTTAGGTCCTTGAGAGATTACCTCTGTGTCAGCAGTAGGATTTTTGAAAAGAAATTTGTGAGATTCAGGGACTCCGTAATACCCATCAGGTTTCCTGGGAGCAGGAGGAAGGTTGTCAAGAGTCAAACTGGATTCCATAAAAACATCATCCACAACATTCAGGACAGGAGGAATGGCCAAAGGTCTGTGCTGTAGTAAATCTTAGAATTCCCAGGGTCTCTTTTTTGACTGAGGATAGTCTTGACATTCCCATTGGAAATGCTCCCTTAAAGTATGAAGGGTTTCCCCAAATGAAAAATCCTCGGGTGGAGAGGCAGAAGGAATGCATTCCTCTGCATCAGAACCCTCATAAGCAGACAGAGATTGCATATCTTCATATTCAGAAACATCAGAGTCATCGGACTCCTGCACAAATAAAACTACTGGGGACAAATCTCTTTTTCTTTTGGAAGGGGTAGCCTGGCTTCCCCTACTAAGCATAATAAGGTCTTCTGCCATTTTAAGCATTTGAGATTGAGGCTAGGAAGCAGGTGCCTGAGCTTGGGTCGTCGTCTCTTTGGGCATAGTTTGTACCCTGGGCCTTAGGAACATGGTAGTTTTTGAAAGAACTGCAGATGTGAAAGAAGTCAGTCTGTGTCGAGTATCGATAGTGTAAAGTACTTCCTTGGAAGCCGGTGCCTGCTCAGCGGCTCCAGACCAATCCAAGGTAGAGACATCCGCAGGATCCTTAGTCGAAGAAGAGTCTCATAGCATACCAGACTCCGAAAGGGTCTCGGTAGCGGCCTGCGAATCCATAGAAGCAGGCATCAAAGGCTGCGAAAGCACCTCACTGAGGACCGGAGAACTAACGACTAGCTTAGCGGAAGTGTCGTTAGCAGTTTTGGACCTGTGCGGTCTGTCTCTGTCTTTATCCTTACGTTTTTTTGGACGATTGGTAGTCAGATGACTTACCAAAGCCATAGCGGAATTCGAGGACTGAGAGCGACAATATCTAGCTACAATAAGGGCCCAACAATGTATAGTTCTGGCGTTGAACAAAGCACAAAAGCGACAGCGAGGGACGTCTTGGTCTGGGCCTAAACAGGTGACGCAGTAAGAATTGAAGTCTCGGTGTGGTATTTGTTTTCCACAGGCGAGACAATTGTTAGCTTTTTCTGACATTGGTTAGAGCAAGACAAAAGGATCCCTAATGGGGTACTTAACTTTAGAAGACTACAACTTCAATTCGGAAACGAAAACTCAGGTAACGGCCGACCGGCACACGTGCGAACTGCTTCTGCTTCGAGCTCCTTGGCAAGAAAGACTGATGTAATGCTGTCGGCTGCCTGATTTCAAGCCACTGACGAAGTCAGTCCTGGAACGACAGCAACTGATGCAGAAATACTAAGCCTCTGGTATTCGGGCCGACTGAGGGCTACCTTTGGCAGGATAACCCAAATGTGATGAATGCAACAGTGAAGCATGAAGAACATCAGTACAAACATATGCAGAGTCATGACTGAGCCTGAAGCTCAGTACATATCAGAAAATACCTTTACTGTGTTATAACATAAGAACTAAAAATAATATTTCTCAATATATTAGTATTTTCTAAATTTTAAATATTCTAGCAAAAAAAAAAAAATTGGTTTTTGCAAACTAACATACACAAAATCAAAATGCTGCCATCTCAATCTAAGTTCTGTGGTGTACACAGACAAAAACCAGACTAAACCTGGATGACCCAGGTTTGATTATCAGCTTGGTCACTGAATAGACTGAGGCAAGGGAGAATGGCAATAATTAACTGTTGCTGGCACACTCATCCTAGTTAGGGTTACCACCTGCCCCACTTTGCGAGGGACAGTCCCCTCTTTGGGCAGTTGTGTCCTGCAAAAAAATTGTAAAAATGGCAAATGTCCTGAGTTATTAGGACAAAATTATTTCATATATTTTATGTAATAGTTGCATAAAACAGTTATTCTGTATCTGAAACACGTAAATGTTATAAGAAACAGCATAAGCAACTAAAATGCTACAAGAATAAGCTTTTATTTAGGCAAAAAAGTGAAGTTCTGTCCTTTGTACTGGCCATGGGTATGTTTTGACCTGTAAAATCTGATGTTTGTACCACAATTGTCCCACTTTGGGCATTTGAAAAGGTGGCAACCCTAATCCTAGTTGAGGGGAATAGTGTAATGCACTGCACCTCTGACCCCAACAAGACAGATGGTGTACTGCCAGTAGCAGTTATCCAATCATATGGCTCCTGTCGCATGTACGCTAGAGAGGCAATCCCAAGGCACACTCAAGCACACAGAAGCCCCTGGAGCAGATTTCACAGCTGCCACCAGAAAGGAGTTAGGTGGGGAGGAAGTTCACATCCCAGCCAGAGAACAAATGTGCTCTAGGGCCTCTTGTCCAGGCTGGGGACAAATAGGCTGTATTTTGCCCAGGATAATGAGTACATAAAGTGCCGAGTGTGGAAGGCCTGAAGCTGGGGATAGTGAGTGATTAAAAATAATGCCTTTAGCATTGTTAGCTTGCACAGTACTCTACATAAAATGACGTAGCCACTGCTCTTGTCCTGAGAATGAGAAACTCAGAAACCTAGTATTATAGTGACCCTAGTATTATGCTCAAATAAAGACAACATCTGCAACATTTCCAAAACATTCAGTATAAAAGTGTAGCAAACACAAAAGCTATCAAAGACAAAAACAGGGCATTTTGTCTTTAAACTTTAAAAGACTACTCGTTTTTACATAAAAGAGATTCTCATTCTTTGAGAATGTGGCAAAAATTGATTGCATTTTCAAGGATTCCTTTGTCTTTGAAGTTTTGGAAACACTCACTAGAAATATTTAATAGTTAACAGTTCCAGTATGCTGCTCTGAAAATGTCATGAAAATGTCAAAACATTTTGGAGATAATGACTGCGTACAGAGACCAAACACAGCAAAAAAAAAAAAAAAGACCAGTAGTAAAAAGATAAAAGTCTTACCTTAAGAATAGAATTATCCTGCCTTGTATTTTTTGTATCATAGCCTTCAAGCAAGCAGCGTCTAGTAGTGTTTCCAGAACCAGCAAACTCTGCAAGATTCAAGTCTGCAAAGCCAAGCTGTTGGAATGTAAATTGACATAATTGGGGTTGTTTCATTTTTAAGAATGATGAAGCATGTAGTACATGCAAACAAAAACACACAATTACTTTCAACTTTACATAAAGCATAATCTAGAACAGTTTCTGATAATACATTTCTACAAAGGCAATTAAGGCAGCAGAATTTCTTCGAAGCTTACAGCTGGGTAACAGTGCCTTTCCTCTTGTACTTGTCAATTCATTGTATCACTGTTTTTAATAAGAGTTTTGTGCCAGCACAGCAACCTCATTTACAGTACACGCTAGCCTGTACAAACTTTGAGTTACCCCACAGCACCTTCAGGATTTCAGTGGTAGGGCAGTAAACTGCAATCACAGTAAAAATAAAGGTAAATTTTGTAAATTAGAATATGGTAAAATGCAAACTGACACTGCAAGAAGTGTGAAATCATCACTGCTGAAAGCAGTCTCACGCTCTCTCTCTCTCTGTGTTGAAGAATTAACTGAAATGTTGTGTACAACACGCACTTGTCTCATCCTTATTTGAGGACTCTTACAGCAATACAGCGCATGGACGGAATCTCAAGCAGCAGATCAAGCTTGAAAATAAGATATGTACTCACCATAACGTTCCATGTTTGTAGTCCATCTCGCCTTCATTCTACGCTAGTTAGGTTCCGGTTCCGACTCGGCCTAATTCAAAAGCACGAGAGTTTACGCTGGCTCGTGGCTATACTCTATTCCAGGATCCTCAGGGAAGATTATCCAGATATAGTTTGCAAGTGAAAGCATGATTATTTACCTATGATTAAACCAACATGTCTAAACAAGACTCAGAAGAGAATCAGAGACTCCATAAATCCAATCATAATAAGAAAATGTCCGCCTGATCATCCAGGAGCGAAGACGGGAGAAGGAGGGTGGAACACAAGAATGAATGCGAGACGGACAACAAACATGGAACGTTATGGTGAGTACATAACTTATGTTGTCCTATCTTGCCTTCATTCTACATTGGTTGTGACAGCGTCCCTAGTAACTTCTTTCTTGGGTGTCTCAAAGGAAAATACTCTTCAGAACGGTGGACCCAAAAAAGGTCAATTGTACTTTGTAATGAGTGATAAAGGTATGAGACTTTACCCACGTTGCTGCTGCACAAATGGAATCCATAGGAAGCCTGGCCTGGAAGGCAAAAGAAGTTGCAATAGCTCTTGTTGAATGGCCCTAGCTGTCTCTTTTGGGAATTGTATGTGTAGGAAATGCAGTCTGTGAGCAATTTAGAGAGAGTATGACCTTTGACACTGGAAATCCTTTCTGTCTGTCTGAAAAGGACACAAAAAGCTGGTCCGACTTTCTGAAATCTTTAGTTCTATGCATGTACAAACACAGTTGTCTATGTACGTCCAACTGGTGTAATCTATATTCTGCCTTGTTGCCATAGTTTGGGAAAAAAAATGGTAAGTCAATGGACTGATTTAGGTTGGTCTCTGAGGACACTTTCGGTAGAAAGGAAGGGTTGGTCCATAAGGAGACTATCGTTATGAAAAATTATGTATGGAGGATGTACAGACAAAGCTTGGATTTCAGACACTCGCCTGGCTGAGGTGATGGCCACCAATAATGCTGTCTCATGACCAAAACTTTATGTCACTTGATGATGCAGGTATGAAGGGAGGTAGAATTAAAGAGGACAGAACAAAATTTAGGTCCCATGGAGCTGGAGGTTCTTTCACTGAAGGCCTTAGTAAGAAGGTACCTACTAGAAAGGCTTTACACAGTCTGTGGGACATGATTCATAGTCCCATTTCCCAATATGGAAGTTTGATATAGCGGCTAACTGCACTCTAATTGTAGACATTGCCATGCCCTTGTTATAAAGTCTAGCGAGAAAGTCTAACACTGCTGTGATGGGGGCTGTAAAGGGATCTACGTTGTTTTTGGAAGCCCAGTGTGAAAATCTTTTCCATTTACTAGAGTATAATTTTCTACTTGGTGCTTTGTGAGAGGAAATCAATACACATCTAACTGCAGGGGAGATGTCATAGAGCCTGTCTATTTGTGGAACTAGAGCAGTCAAGCTGTCAAATTTAAGGTTTGTAGCGATGGAAGGAACATCCCCGACGAATGAGTCAGAAGGTCTGAAACAGAGTCCAGAATACACAGTTCCTCCAGGATATGGGGCCACATAAAGGGGAACCAAATTTGCCAAGGCTAGAATGGTGCAATGAGAAAGAATCACTGTGCTTTTCAATGTGCTGGCTTTCTGAAGAACCTTCAGTATCAGGGGAAACGGGGGGAAAGAGTAAGGGAGTCCCAGGGGCCAATTGTGTACGGGCACATCCCTTGGTGACTGCCCCGGAGGGGGAAATCAGGGCAAAGTAGTTGCTGCATTTGGCACTCATGGACATGGTGAAAAGGTCACAGCAGGGCTGGTCCCATTGGTGGAAAATCTCTTCCACAACCTCTTGTTTTAGGGACCAGTCATGAGGCATCAAAATAGCTCTGCTGAGTTTGTCCGCTATCACGTTGGATTTCCCCGGGATATAAGTTGCTATCAGAAAACACTGAGAAGAGACTGACCACTGCCATACTCTTTGTTCCTCTTGACATATTGGGTAGCATTTGGTTCCTCCTCATTTGTTGACGTACCACACTACTGACATAAGTCTTGGAATGC
The DNA here is from genome assembly GCF_019279795.1 of Protopterus annectens. NCBI lineage: Eukaryota > Metazoa > Chordata > Ceratodontiformes > Protopteridae > Protopterus > Protopterus annectens. The sequence goes on along the minus strand of NC_056741.1, from coordinate 788,951,978 downwards.
TTGCAACTTAAAGAGCACTGCTCTCATCTCCAGGACATTGATATGCAAGTGGTTCTCATGTTTCTGCCAGACACCTTGGACAGTCTTTCCCAGATAATGCCCCCCACCCCACGCTATCTGAGAAGCATCTGTGGTCACTGTGGATACTGGTTGTGGGAAGACAAACAATTGGCCTATAGTCAATTGAGTGGAATGAAGCCACCAGTGTAGGTCCTTTTTGCAGGATTCTGTGATTATGATCTTGTGTGACAGTAGTAGATCTTACATGGACCACTGTGAAAAGAGCAGCCATTGAAGAACTCATGTGTAAACACACTAGAGGTAACAAAATAATTCCAGCCGCCATAGTGCCCAGAACCTGCAAGACAATTTTTGCCTGAGCTTTCCTTTTGCATAAAAGATTCTCGATTTGGTGGAAAAGGGACTCAATACTTTCTGGAGTAAGTTTGGCCACATTTTTTTTTTTTAGTCTAGTTTAGTTTTAGAAAGGGGAGTATTGACTGCCGTGTCACCATCCAGAACTTCGATTTCTTGATGGACTTGTTTAGTCTGCTGAGATCCAGAATGGGCCTCCAGTCCCCTTTCTTCTTTGGAACTAAAAAGAACCTTGAGTAAGTTTCGGATCCAATCTCGTCTGAGGGGACATTTGGGATGACTCTTTTTTTCTAGCAACTTTTGTACCTCTAGAGTTGCATAATCCCCTTGACTGGGTGGAACATCTGGGAATGACTGTTTTTCTAATGGGGGAGAAGAAAAGGTTATGTAATAACCTCTGGATATGATTGTTTTTACGCATTTGTCTTGTGTCATTTCTAGCCAGATGTTCGGGTACAATGAGAAGCGACCCCCGACTGCCTCCAGAGATGGACAGATGGGCCTCCTCTCAGGAGTGCTAAAAGGGCTTTCCAAGGAAGGAGACCCGGTTACCCTGGTTTTGTGGACCCCCTCTGCTGTGAGGTCAGCATCTTCCATTGTTACTTCCCCCTCTGCACCTAGGGGAAGAATCACCACATGCATCAGGAAAGGCTCTTTGGGACTTGCAGAACCACATCTTTCCCCCCTACTGACCTTTGGGATAAGGTCCAGTGGAAAGGGAAAAACTGACTCCCATGCCAGATAGAGTCTTTCCCTCCTGTTCGCACCAGGTCAAGGTCTCTAACTTTGGGCCCAAACAAGGACGAGCCATCAAAAGGAGCGTTAATGAAGGAAGACTTACAGGGTTCAACAAAATTGCAAAAGCACATCCAGAAATATCTCCTAAGGAGATTCCTGTACCCGATGCCCTTCTCGCTCCATCAGCCACGTAAGAAATCAGTATCATGGAGGACGTTTACCATGGAGTTTACGGTGGAGAGCTGTGAGGAAATCTTATCTGAAACCCCTGCAGCTATGATATCTTGAAGGGTATCTCCTACCACTTTCAGGAGATCCCTCTGTAGTCTCATAAAATGGGTCAGGTAATTCAGCGATCTAAGTGTAAATGCCGCTGAAGGAAAAAATACACTTATCTGTCCAGTGTTCAAGAGTCTTTGTTCGGTGGATGAACAGATGAGGAAGTCTCCAACAATTCCTTCTTTCTGGCCGCTGCCATCACCATATCGTCTACTGGGACGCCCTTGCAAAGAAAATCTTTTTCTGCAGGTGCTGTAATGAATTTGTTTGGTCTCCTCGGAACAGGTTCCACTGAATCCGGAGAGCCTCACGCCTTCTGACTAATTACATTCATCAACTGATCAAAAGGTGGAGTCACCCAAGAGGTGGAAGAGCAAGACCCAAAACCTCCAGGTACACCAACTCGTCCTCAGAAGGATTGGTGGGCTTCCAGCTACCCCTCTGCTTAATAATCTCCAGGATGTCTGCAAAGGAGACATCTTCAGAGGGGGACCGTGGGGACCCTTCTGACTCATCCAGATTGGTGCCTGAGGTGATGGACTCTTCTGGGGAGTCGATGTGCTTCCTCTTGCACAATCTATTCTGAGGGACCTCCTCAGAGGGGCACTCTGGGGAAAGTTCGGAAGAGAGAGTTTTTCCCGCAGGGCTTCCTGGGGCTGATGCTGAGACCAACACAGGTGCTTCTGGGAGAAGAGCACTTGAATCAGAGAGTGGAGTAGTCTGAGATGACAGCACTGTCTCCATCAGCTCAAAATCCCCCTCACCCCACTCTGAGAAGGTCTCTGGCTCCAAAGAACCAACAGACCGACCCCGCAGCAAAGCGGTTGCCTCCGAAGCCGATGTAGGAGCCGAACTCAACTGCACTGAAGCCCCGAGATGTAGAATCGGCTCAGACAGCTGTCCGATCTAACTCTCCTCCCCAGATCCGAAAGGAGAGCGTCGAACCGATGATCCTGTTGGAGGTCTCAGTGTCAACGTTTCCACTGTGATTGGGTCCAAGTGCTCCGGCTGCAAAACCCAAGGTTGGGTCGGAGAAGGAACCGAAGAGGGAGAAGAGGTCTTGGTCGGCTCCGGTTCCTTCTGGGTCAGAGTCGACAGAATTTTTCCCAGTGCCAGTATCCAAAGGAGTCTCCTCACCACTCGCTCCACATCATCATCATCCGATAAACTTCTGGAGGATCGGGAGGATATGGATGGAGACCTTGCCTTTTGTAGGATTGGAGATTTTAGAATCGGAGTTTCCGGCTCTAATACCTGGGACCAGCTCCGAAAAGTACAGTTTTGTACCTACCATAAATGTAGATGTTCGAAGATCCACATTGCTGCAGTCCTTACTTATGGGTAGTCCGCTGTCCTCGGTCGGCCCGAATACCAAAGTATTAGGCTGACGTCGGTCATGGGCGCCTAGATCTGACATCAGAGCGTCAGGGTATAAAGGCGCATGACCGACGTCATATCCTCAGTCTTTTCTTGCCCCAGATGTCAGAAGGCCAAACCAGAAAGGCCACAGCCAAAAACAGAATACCTCCCAAAAACATGCCCAACAACAACCATCACCTAAAGCATAGCACCAAGTCTAACTACAGTGGGGAAGGAGGGAGGGTATTGGACTGCAGCAATGTGGATCTTGAACATCTACATTTATGGTAGGTACAAAACTGTACTATGTTCTTCATCTCACATTGCTGCAGTCCTTACTTATGGGTAGAATCCCAAAGCAACGGGAAAGGGGGGATGGTAAAAATCATAAAGCATTAGGGGCCACTAAAATGCCCTGTAAAATTGCAGTGGCAAATCCAGCCCTAGACTTAGAATAAAGAGGAAGGTGGTAATGTTTAGAAAAGGTATGCACTGAACTCCAAGTAGCTGCCTCCAAAATGTCTTTGTAGCTACCCCTTAGAAAGGCCGTAGAAGTAGCAGTAGCCCTAGTGGAATGAGGCCTGATTCCAGCAGAAATCTCCTTACCATGATGGGAATAACAGAAAGAAATACAAAACCCAATCCATTTAGAAATAGTTTGTTTTGAAACAGGTTTACCCTATGAACCCAAAGCAAAAGAAACAAACAATTGCTGAGACTGTCTGAACTCCTTGGTTCTGCTCAAATAATAACGCAACTGCCTGTGAATATCCAAAGTATGCAAAATTTTCTCCCCTTTATTTTGGGGGTTTGCATAAAAAGTAGGCAAATGAATAGTTTGATTTAAGGCCACACTAGAAACCACCTTAGGCATAAAGGAAGGATTAGTACGTAAAGATACCCTATCCTTATGAAAAACCAGGAAAGGCTCCACTGCCATGAGGGCATGTAATTCAGAAACCCTTCTTGCAGAGGTAATGGCCAACAAAAAAGCAGTTTTCCATGACAAATACTTTAACTCGGCAGTAGCTGCAGGCTCAAAAGGTTGTAGAGTGAGTTTTTCCAACACAAAATTGAGATCCCAAGCAGGAGTAGGAGCTCTACGTGGGGGTCTTATATTCTTTGCCCCTCTAAGAAATTGCTTAAACCAAGGATGAGAGAATAAAGGAGGGTCACAATCATAGTGAGCAAAAATGGCTGCAGCATGGACCTTTACTGAGGAGAAAGACAAACCCTTGTCCAATAACTCAGTAAGATATTGAAGAGCAACACTTAAATCAGGTTTGGAGACATCAAAGTCCTTTCCTTTGCTCCAAATAAAAAATCTCCTCCATTTATCAGCGTAAACTTTCCTGGTACTAGGCCTCCTGGCCTCCAAAATAACATTCAAAACTTGTTGTGGAAGCTGAGACCCTCCAGAGTCTAAAACAGAATATGCCAGGCTGTTAGATGTAGAGACTGAATCTTGACATTGAGGAAGTGACTGTCCTCTTGTGACAAAAGGTGCGGGATCAAAGGCAGAGGCCATGGAGGTTCTTGTATTAAGCTCCGCAGTAGTGGGTACCAGTGTTGTCGAGGCCAATCCGGTGCTATCAAAATCATGGTTGGCTTGTCTTGTCTGGCCTTCAAGAGTACCTTGGGAAGAAGAGGCAGAGGCGGAAAGGCATATACATGCAGATTGTTCCAACTGAATGATAGAGCGTCCACCTTCCAAGCTGTGTGATGAAACATTTTTGTGCAAAACTTTGGCAACTGGTAATTTAGTGGAGAAGCGAACAGATCTATGTCTGGAGTTCCCCATAACACTGTCAACTGTTGAAATACATGAGGATCCAATTTCCACTCGTGAGGATCCACTATTTGTCTGCTCAATACATCTGCTAAGGAGTTCTGTGCTCCTGGTAGAAACCTTGCCTGAAGATTGAGGTGTAGATTGAGAGCAGTTTCCCACAGAATCATCGCTTGCCTGCAAAGAGGGTAAGAATGGGTTCCCCTGCTTGTTGATGTACCACATGACAGTAGTGTTGTCTGTTTGAATCAACACCTGCCCTGGGTGAAGTAAATCTTTGAAAGCCATCAATGCAAACTGGACTGCTAACATTTCCTTCAAGTTGATATGCAAATGTTGGAGTTTGACAGGCCACGTGTTTTGCACCCATTTTCCATTGAGGTGTGCTCCCAAGCCTTGTCCGAGGCATCTGTCGTTAGAATCTGACTCGCCTCTGGCCGGGTCACAGAGAGTCCCTTGTTTAGGTGACATTCCTGAGCCCACCACAAAAACTCCTTCGAATGCAAGGTATTATCTGAATGACAGTGTCTAGATCTTGGCAGTGCTGTGTCCATACATTTTGAGATACCATTGAAGCTTCCTCATATGCAATTTGGCATTGGGAAGCACCAGAATACAAGATGCCATGAACCCCAAGGCTTGAAGGACTGTCCTTGCAGTCAGCCTGGACCGTAGAGACATTTGATGGAAATAAAGAGAAAGGCTTCTTTGTTTGTCCGGGGTCAAAAAGCCATCTGGGAAGCTGTATTCAGTCTCACACCCAGAAAGCACATGTCCTGAGAGGGTACTAGACTGGACTTTGTTTCGTTCACAGAATACCCTAGGCATCTTAACACTGCCATCACATACTGTAGATGATGAAGAAGTTAGTCCTTTTCTTGTGCAATAATCAGGCAATCGTCCAAATAAGGATAAATCTGTATTCCTCTTAGTCTGAAAAAGCTATCACTGGAGCCAGAACCTTTGTGAACACTCTGGGCAGTAGATAAGCCAAAGGGCAATGCAGAGAACTGATAATGTAAATTTCCAGCCCGAAACGCAGGTACCTCCTGCAACTGGGCCTGATAGGAACATGAAGGTAAGCCTCTTTGAGATCCAGAGTAACCATCCAGTGATCCTTTCCCAACAGAGGTAAAAGTTGTTGTAAAGTCAGCATCTTGAACTTTGGAATGTCCAGGTAAGTGATGAGGATAGATAAATCCAAAATTGGTCTCCACGTGTTCCCTTTCTTTGGAACTAGAAACAGGCGAGAATAAAATCCTAGGCCCACTTCTGACAGAGGAACTGGCTGTATAGCTCCTATTTGAAGAAGTAAAGAAATTTGTCTGCGAGCCTCTATCCTTTGCCGAGGAGGGACGTCTGGCATGCCTTTGAAAGGAGGCATGGTATGGAAATAGAACTTGTAACCTCGGTTTATAATGTCCAATACCCATTTGTCTTGGGTGACTAAATGCCAATTTTGCTTGAAAAAGCCAACTTTCCTCCCAAAGGAGCTGCCAGGCAAGAAGAATCTGGCAGCTGAAAATGTAGGTCATTGGGCCTGTTTACGAAAGGACTGGCCCCTGCCCTCACCAGCAGATTGAGCAGGCGAACTCCATTGTCTCGGCCTGAAAGTACTCTGAGCTCTGCCCCTACCACGCCTAGATCTACCCCTAGACTGAGAATCAGAAGAAGGTACGTCCACCCCTTAGTAGGCCAATTTCTACTAAACTTTGGAGGTTGTACCTGCAAAAATCTTTCACAGTCTGCATAGACTTAGCCTTGTCTTCCATTTTCTTTAAGACTGACTCCACAGGAGGACCAAACAAAACTTCAGACTGTAAAGGGGCATCCAGAATTCTAGACTTAACATGCTCAGACAAATTCTGATCCTTAAGCCAGGCGTGCCTACGAATAACTGAACCAGTGGCAGCCACCCTAGAAGAAGCCTGTAAAGCATCAAAACCACATTGCAAAGAGTGCTTACCCACCTGTTCAGAAACATGCACTAAATCCTGCAATTCTTTACACTCTATGCCCTCTGCCAAGGCATCCACTTTAGACCTTAGCTGAGAAAGGAGGAAATTCTGATACTTCAACATATGAAACTGGCAGTTCAAAGCTCTCATTGCTAAAGTAGAAGAGGTATACACCTTCTTACCCCATCTATCCAAAGCTCTAGCTTCCTTATCCAGAGGAACCGGATTCTTAACAACAGAGGCTCTAACACCCTTAGGCCCCTGACTAATAGTTTCTGGGTCCGCCCTAGGACTCTTATACAGATATTTATGAGCCTCAGGCACCCTGTAATACCTGTCCGGTTTAACTGAGGCAGGAGGCACAGAATCTGGATTAAGGGAAGCTTCCGAGAAACATCTGAAACAACATCCAAAACCAGAGGTATAGCTAAGGGTCTATGCTGTGGTAAAACAAGAACTCCCTAAGTCTCTTCCGTGAATCAGAGTAATCCTGTCCCTCCCACTGAAAATGCTCCCTCATGGAATGCAGAGTTTCTGAAAATGAAAAATCCTCTGGAGGAGAAGCAGAAGGAGTGGAATCCTCTGCATCAGAATCAGAATAAGGAGGCAAATCTTGAATGTCTTCAGCAGAAGACTCTGAATCATCTGAGGCCTGCTCCAAACTTTCCAACTCTGGCTCCATCCTGGGCCTTTTATCAGGAGGGGGCATAGAACCTCTAATTAAAGTAATCAAATCCTCTGCCATTTTAAGCATGTGCTTTTTAGGCACAGACCCTGAAGAACCAGAACTGACACCAGAGGAAGGCAAGACAGACCTGCCCTTAGAAGGAGTCTTAGAAACAGTAGCAGAAGGCCTAACCACCTTAGGCATAGAAGGGAGAATAGTAACCTGCGAGGCCCCTTCAGCCTGCCCTGCCTCCTGAGAGGCCACATCCTGTAAAATCAAAGTTTCCCCCTGGGACTCAACAGAAACTTCAGCCGGATCCACCTGTACAGCTGTAGCTTCTAAAGGTCCGGCGTCCGAAACGGACGAATCATCCTGCCTAGGCTTTAAAGATTTGTCTTTGCGCTTCTTAGTAGAAGCAGGCGTCGGAACATCCGACGGCATATTATAATTACACCTCTTGCCAAAGACTAACCTAGCGCAATCTAACCTCCGTTTTATAGTGCGCTTATTAAACCTAGCACAAAACCGACACCCGACTACGTCGTGTTCCGGTCCCAAACAAGGAATGCAAAGCAAGTGGTAATCCCTATGCGGTATCTGTTTCCCACAAGAAATACAATTATTCACTTTTTCTGACATCTGGTAAGTAACTGAGGCAAGAAAAAACAAAAATATTCTAGCGGGTACTTAGCCAACTTGGTATCGGTCTGAAACTCCAGCGAAAAATTTCAGAACGCCGAACGGCACTTGCAACGCTGCTTCTGCATCGGACCATGCAGCAAAAAAGACTGAGGATATGACGTCGGTCATGCGCCTTTATACCCTGACGCTCTGATGTCAGATCTAGGCGCCCATGACCGACGTCAGCCTAATACTTTGGTATTCGGGCCGACCGAGGACAGCGGACTACCCATAAGTAAGGACTGCAGCAATGTGAGATGAAGAACATCTGGCATTCGATCGGCTCCAGAACTGCAATCGGAGTCAATGAGGGAGACTTTTCAGAACCAAGAGCCCTTGGTTCTGAGCCAGATTGAATTACCATTTTTTAGGTGGTTTCGAAGATGGAGCTGAGGTCATTGCTCTTTTGCCCAACTTCTCCGATTTAGATGAAGAAGAAGATGAGGATTTGTCAAGTTTAGATTTAGAGTGCCGAGTCCCTTCTAGAGCTTCTGTAAAAGGGGTTTTCAGTAAGCCTCTTACAATCAATTTGTTCCTGCACTCCAGCAACACCCTGGAGCTACATGCATGACAAAAGGATCAGGATTCTTGTAGGTGGAGGCACCCAGGCAGTAAACAACTGGTATGCCCATCTGTCAGGGACATTTTTGCTTGCCTTTTATCACACTTTTTGAAAACAGACAGTTTTGGTTCCTTAGAATCCTTAGACATATTGAAGCTACACAAAAAACTAACTCTAAGAAGTAGCTTAATAAGAGCCTTTTAACACCCACAAAACCAACACCACCAAGTTTACCAATATATATAATCAAGATCGATAAGCTACAGAGAACACTAACTTGTTAATTAAAAAGGAAACTTAACAATAATATATATGTATGTATATATATATATATATATATGTATGTATATATATATATATATATATATATATATATATATATATATATATATAAAAACAACAACGGAGCAGTCCTCTAACTTAAACGGACTCCCACAACAAACAATGAGAAAGAACAGGAAAGGGAAGGAACAGCCCTCTAACTTAAACAAGCTACCTTCTAAGGATACAACAAGCTCGGTAGGGATAGGTTTAAACGACAATAACACAAACAGGCCTAACGAACAGCGACAGCCAAACAACACAAACAGAAAAAAAACCTGCCAAGTAGAGGATTAATACTTCTCCTAAGCACTAACTGTAAAAATGTTAAGAAATGGTGGAAAAAGAAGAAATATAAAGAAGAAAATTTTCACTTAGCCAGGAGCCAGTGTGGAAGTCACCCGATCTGCTTGAGCAGCAAACGAGATCTGGGTAATCTTCCCTGAGCATCATGCGATAGGATAAAGCCTCGAGCCAGTGAAAGCTCTCGAGCTTTTGAATTAGGCCGAGTCAGAACCGATGCTCAGTTCCAAACCCAACCACCATGGAATGAAGGCGGGATAGGACAACATAACATTAACAGTTATGACAGCCACAGACAGTTATATAAAGTGTAGTACCATCTTTCCAAATCCAGCACTCCTGAAATGAATATCCATAGGTTCATAGGTTCATAGGTTCATACTAGGCTATCTGCCCGAGGGCATTTACAAGCCTAGCCCATAGTTTTGTGGCTTACGCCACCCCTTTAGTATGGGGAACTATACCCATTATTTTGCTGTGCCTCTGTTGAGCAGTGACACTGAGGTAATCCCTGGGGTATATCTGCGATCTCCCATCCATTGGTCAAGATTTCTCTTGAACAAGGCCAGCCAGGTGCTCTGCCTCACATATACCGGGATTTTATTCCACAGCATAGGGAGTCTTTGGGTGATGATTTCGTTAATATTTATGTTTACATGTTCTATCACTATAGTTTAATGGTTTGCGCTGCAAAGTAATGCAAAAGTCGATCAAATAAGTTGAAGTATTGTGTGTCAACAAAAGTAGTTGTTGATGAATGGCAACTTAATCACGTGTGTGTGTGGGAGGGGGTATATATAATCTATAGTGGCAATTATTGCAGCTGAAACCAGCAGTCTTTACACAATTTATTTTATGTGCAAATAAGGCAGATTCCTCCAAAGTCATACAGTTAAAAATACAGCAAAAATTTTTGGCTCAGTATTGTACTGCTGAGAAACTGCCTCTGTTGGAACCTCTTATCTCTGGATTCCTCATGAAGAAATAGTTTCAAAGTTCTACACTAGATCTTTTCTTCACTGTAGTGGATTCCCTCTCCCAGAGTTGCTGCTCTGATCACCTAGTCCCTTTTTTAGTTATGTAAGCCTAAAGATGTTGCGTGTTTTGCCAAATATCACACAAGATTTAACCCCCACTTCCTGAGGGAAAAACATGTCAGGATGGGAATGAACTTGTAGATACCCATCCCATCATCAAGGTTAATCTTGAAGGAGATAAGTAAGCCACTCTAATTAATATACAGGTGCAATTTGGTAAGGAATTTATTCCTCCAACATGTTTCATTTACGTTTAGTGGGGGGGGGGGGTTCAAATCCTTGATTCGGGTATTTATATATCCATTTGTCTTATGAATGTACAGGAGATCCATTAGGGTAGAGTCTTTAATGGCATGGAATTCTAAACATAGATTTCCATGCAGGAGATTAAAGAAATAAGCAGAGAGATAGGGCTTCTAGCCTGCCATCATATTTTTGAACATAAACCTTTGGGGACTTCCTAGTTGCACGATATGTCTGGCTAGTTGCATGCCAATAGGAGCACTGTATTCAATAACTTGTACATTTAGGGCATGGTATACCGGGACATTACATCCTCTTACCTACTGATGCAACATGGAAGCCAAAGGTGAGGGAACTGTCCACCCAAGTTCTGAGATCCCAGAGATCTTTAAGTTGTAGATGAGGGCCATTTCCGAAAGGTGACAATGCTGCACATTTTGACACAAGCTTGAGCCCGTTCTGTGTACACTATTGGTTTGTAAGGATTAGCTCTTGCTGAAGTGCTTGTAAACAGGGAAACAGACAAGGAAACCCGGCTTACAGTCATCTGCAAATGTGGTAAGCCATAGGCCAGGATTTTCAGCACTGAGATAAGAAAAGTATATACAAAAAAGGATGGGGTCCCAATACTGGGCTCCTTAGTACTCTACTGGTTACTTTCTGAATTAGCATTTTCTACCTTAACTGTATGAGTTCAAGCCTTCAGTCAGTCTGTATTCCATCTTACTACGCAAAGGTCTAAGTTCAGATCTTTTAACTTGTTTACAATACCAGTATAGGGTGCAGTGTTGAAGGCCTTGGCCAGATCCAGATATGCTGTGTAGACAGTGGCCACTTTGTTACTTTCACAAAGAAGCTCACAAAACTGTAGTAGTCATGATCTGTCCTTCAAAAAACCAAACTGTTATGGGTCCAGTTGTATGCGACATTAAATAATGTAGTTTAAGAAATCAGC